>NW_027532203.1:2100521-2102230 GCF_008692635.1 Crocuta crocuta
AATGTTTACCTGAAACTAGCACTGAGAGAATCCATTTTATTCCCAAATTGTGAAATGGCAAAGCATGGTTCAATATCTTTATAAAATTTATAAATAAATATATCTATAACCCGCTCAATGTGGTACAGCACCAAATTAGTAACTGACATCACCAGAATGTTGAAGAATGGCTTAATCCACACCTGGCTATGTTTCTGGCTTTAGGACACATTAATGAAAGGTTTTTGGAGGCTAAGAGGGGGCGGGAAAGAGTACTTGGGAGCAAAATAATGACCATTTTCATTTATGCCACTTATAGCCTTATTACATTGCATCCTTTCTGTCCAATCTAAATAACTCCCTCTATCAGAGGAAAGACTTAGCGTTTCATGTTGGTCTTCAGTAACCACAGATGAAATCATCTGGACTTCCCAGAGAGAAAAGATTAATTAAAACACAGAGCCTATTTTTAATTATCTGGCTTTAATTCACATTGCTTAGGCAACCTGTTCACTTTTCAGAGGTATGCCCCAAGTTTTGATGAATGTACACAATTTATTTTCACTGGAATTGATGCTTCATTTATAACAATGTTTGTTAAATGGATCACTGAGCTGAATAAATCAAGCTGGGAAGTGCAAGTGTGTATAGCTTGCAGAAAAGTCAGGGGCACAGGAGGCCTCTGGCCAAGTGAAACCATCATTTAAAGATGGGAGTCCAAAAAGGCATTTGAACGCTGTGTTGAAATTCCGGGTCACAGAGATCACAGGTGAAGGGTTGCTGGACCCATTGAATGTTGCTGGACATTTTATCTCCATTCCTTGTGTGTTTATAGATCACATCTTTTTCTCCTCTTGCTATGCCACGGCCTAGGTAATTTCTTCCAAAATCTATTTTTTAGTTTACTGAGTCTCTCTTGTGCAGTGTTAAATGTTACATGTACTCAATCTGATTTCTAGGTTCAAGATTGTATGATTAATTTAGAGATGGAAAGTTTGGTTCCTTTGCAAGCATACTGCCATCATCAGCAATGTCTTTATTCCTGTTTTATTCTCAATTATTTCCTAAAACAATTTACATACGGATCGCTTTTTGTTTTTGATAATTACGGTATCTGAAGTTTTGGGGGGTTTCTGTGAAACCTCTCGTGTGTGTCTGGTGAGTTTTCATTGTTTACTCATATTTGATTAAAAATAATCTGGAACTAGGGGCATAGCTGGCCTCAAATGATATTAACACTGTGGTGGGTGCTGGCTTCATGCAGGTGTCTTACTGCCTTCTGCAAGCTCAGCACTGGGGTGACAGCCGCCCGCAGGGCCACGCCACTTAGTGTCCCTGTTTGCTTAGAGTTCATCTTCAATGTGTTCAACTTTTTCATTTTTAAAATCTTCCTTTTTTCCTTTTTATGAAAGTATAAGCTTTTCAGGATTTTCCTTATACTTCTGAGAGCCAACAGTGCTGTAAAAAGTATAGAGATCTGCAGACAGGATGCCCCTAGAATATCTAGTTTGTCATACTGCTATGATATTGTACATTCTTAGGTCGATGGACCCCCTCAGAGAGATAATAGGAGATAAAAGGTGTTGAAGGGTCAGATTATTGGCAATATCAAAATTTGTTTTCTCACGACTTCTAAACATATAATTTAATGTCATTTCCCCAATTAGGAGATTTTAAGTTTTTTTTTTTTTTTTTTTTTTTTTTTTAAAAAAAAAAAAATATAATTTTTT
>NW_027532203.1:2102266-2107686 GCF_008692635.1 Crocuta crocuta
TAAGACTGCAGAGTCTGATTTTGAAATGAGTTTCAACTGTCTTCTGCTCCTTACAAAACGGAACACTTTTTTTTTTTGAAGGTCTATGCCAATAGAAAATATAATGGACAAAATATTTTTTTTTCTTTTACCTTCTCTACCACTTAAATTTTCTACTTTTCACATTTTCTTGGATAAGTTATCATTTTTGGGGGTTTCAATTTTTCTCCATTAAAAAGGTATAACAATGCCTTCCTTGGGCAATTCAGGCTTGGAAGGAAGTTGAAACCACATGTTATATTAGATCTTTTTGAAACTTAAAATGACATATCTATGGAACATTTTTATTAACATGATTTTCCATAAAAATCACTTAGCAAAACATCGAACTTTAATTACAACATAATTCATTTTCTGTACCAAGAAGTCAAGAAGTAAAAATTAGAAGCCATCTTGACATTACCTTCACCGTTGAGGATGTGGACTATATAGTTAGCCACTGCAAGACAGAGACGTTTGGTCAGAAATTTGGGAAGTTATTTTATTCTGCAGTAAATTAATTTGCAACTAAGCTGCTGAATACTTTTAAGCCCAGCAAAGCACATACCAAGAAATCGTGGCAATAAATTGAGCTCTCATATTATCATCGCCTGGTTTCCCAGTTGATTCATATTCATTGTGCATTTTGTATACATCCATTCACTTGTATAGTTATGAAAGTGTACTTTTCTTTGTCTACTAAAAAACTCTTTCAAGTACTTAGTGTTCGAACAGACTATCTGCCTGAAAGGCAGTGCTTGAGTTGATAAAAAAATTATCTTTTCAGCTTCTGACATATGTCAGACTTCATGTTTTTGTGGGATGTCTCATTTCCCAGGCTAAATGGAACTACATTTTCAGGATTGATTTTCGTGGTTAATTGAATTAGCATTTTAAAAACTATTTCATACTGATTTATTCAATTGACTCTTGTGTAACTAAAAACATTATAAAAAAGGGTTCAATTTTTTTCATACAATTATAATAAAGCCTCACAAATAGGCAGCAATAGTTTCAATGAAAGTTATGGTGTATATTTTACTTACACCAATTGCTCATTTCTCTCTTTTTTGTTAAAAAATTTGGAATCTATAGTAAAGAACAGCTTTACAAATGTACAGTATCATTTTTCAGCCTTCCCACATAATTTAATTGTAGAGATTGCATCTAGTAATCATAATTACCTTTAAACAATGTCAAAAGCCATTTGCTTCATTTAGCTTGTAACATTTAGGTTGTGTGATTGTGTTGGGGGGAATGTGCATATGCTCGTATATAATTCTCAATGTGTATATGCAATTTGGAACATAATATACATTAAATTTGTCTAGTGAGGTTTATTTTTCCTTTTCCTTTTATTTTTGCCTTTAAAATAATTACAGGTAAAATGCAATTGCTATATATTTATCTGTTTTATAAAGTTGATTGCTTTTGAAGTATTGATCGTATTTGACATATATGCCAGATCTTGGTATTAAAAAAAATAGTGTTTACTCACACACAAAATAATACAGCTTGAAACGGTAGTAAAGCATATCATCTTTATGGCTTATAAAAATAAAAACCATTAGCATAATTTCATGAATTAATGCAATAAAAATGTAAGAGTTAATGTCTTTGAGTATGAGTATGTTAAACTTTTCAACATTCTCAGTAATTACATAGCTATTAATGCATTTGTTTATAATGCTTGTTCATATGAGCTTCAAATAACCAGATCACTAATATCTAAAGTTGAGTAGAAAGTTTATTAACACTCATTTTATGAGTAGATTATCACTGACAATACAATAGTATCCTATGTATATTACTTTTTAATCTCTGATGGCTTCTTCGTTTATAAAAGGCTAAAATAAGCTTCTGTAAGATATTGGAAATGATTTTGGAATGTCCAAAACAAGAGGACTGGATAGTTTTCATGTTAAGTCAATATTATTGTACTTTAGTTCTCTGAAGCGTATAAATTATTAATTATAACTCTGCCACTCATGACTGACAAAAACTTTTGGGTTCTCTAGAACCACACTTTATTTCCTCTGGATGTTCTAGAAGATGGCATACTTCTCTGTTCCTGTGTATTTATGATGTGTAATGAGGATGGGATCAGCTGAAGGCCTTCATGTTCACTCGGTCATGATCATGAGTAGGAAATATTGTTCTTTATCTGTAATCCCTTGCCCATACTGCTATCCTCGATTCTTATTAGTGACTGAATTGGTTTGAATTAGACCTCAATCTTTAAAATCTTACAAAAATGATTGTTGTTGTGGAGTGGCTTCAATCAATTATGCCGATTGTCTCTGAAATGCTTTCCCAATTTAGGATACTAATTGCATACTTTTTTTTCCCTTAATGCATGTTTCCAAAAACAGACATTATCTGTGTTTACCACATAACAATACATATAATCAACCTTATCATATAATTTCCATAATTTTCCATAATAAAACTGAACATTTTTTACAGCATTTTATAGTTTACACAGCACTTTCACTTAATCAGCTCACAAGCCTCTGAAACAGGCAGGATAGTAATTAACTCAATTTTAATCATGAAGATATAAAGGTTCAGAGAATTAGAATGGCATCCAGGGCATAGCAGAAATGTGCTAGAACTGGCTTCTGACCCAGATTTTATAACCACAGACTGGGGTTACTTCGTAGTACACCACATTGATACTCAAGGCTAAAGCTCAGTGACATTCCACGATAAATAATTCAAATTCCATAGTCTGTGTTAACAATGAGATCACTTCAACACAATAAAAATAAAATGAGGCAATTATTTAGATAGTTCAGCTAAATGCTTTCCCCTTAATACCAAAATCCTTCTCCTTAAGTCAAAATTTTAAAGAGAATAAAATATTGCTCCCTTCAGTCAATATCAGATATTTAGTTTTATGGCTTATTAAGAATTTGCCAAATGACAGTAATATATTGGCATTAACAAGGTAATGTCAGATCAGTTTCCTAAGGTTGCTTCAGACATTCTTTCCAGTGCCCCCCACCCCATCTCATACACACGCTCATGCATGCATACATGCACACATACGTACATGCACACACAGACACACGCTCATGACCTTTTACAGTTTACCTCTGAGCCTGTACAAGATAGCACAACAAATAAAAAGCCTCAGAATGCCACGCGCTTGAAAAATTAAGCCCTGGAAATGTACTTTACAATGGTTGCCAAACCAGCATCAAGTAACTCCTGCTTTTCTCAAGGGCTCATCCCCCATCTCTGAAACAATTTCAATTATACTCAAAATGTAAATGCAGTACCTCCTTTTTTGCTCTATTGGTTGTATTGATGTGGAGTGAGCTCACATAACTGCATTCGTTTTGCCTGCCAAACTTCCGCATACCATCATATATACATAAAATCTACATTATGAATAATTTTTAAAAACTGCATCATTAAGATCAAATAAACAACATAGGCTAACAGACAATGAAATTCATTCTCTACTAATTGTCACATACATCAAAAGTGCCTCCAGCCATCCTTGACTGGACGGAGTTAAAAGCTGAAGCTTTTTTTTAAATCCACTTTAATTAGATCAACTGTAAATAAACCTTTAAATAGAGATTTAAAAACAATTAGGTTAATTAAAACAGTTTGTAAGTCAATCGATGTCAAATCAAAATTGAAAATTGGAAGATTAATATTTACAGCTAGTGTTTTAAAACTTTAAACTACTTAGATTGCTTTTGCCTCTTGCAACATATTTAAACTTATTTTAAGCTCCCTCCGATTTTCTATTTGGAGATGTGTTTATTTGCATGTAAGTTCTTTGGACATTGGCCCATAACACAAATATCACTCATATCTTGTATGACCACACTTTTTACATGAGAATAATGGCCGATCCTCCTCATTATCCCATGGAGTAAATGTAATTGTGCACAAAGTTAAGATAACTTAAAACACTCTCGGAGGGCGGAATGAAAAGGCAGCTGATGTTACCTGAACATGATTACTTCCTGCCTGTGTCTGGCCGTTCCCTGACCTCAGCTGAGCTTTCGGTGAGCTTCTTGTCAAAGTAAAGTTTACCAGCCTCATCTAATAGCTTTTACAAGGATCTACTCGTTGCCTCCACAGAGCTAATGTCTTCTTGTGGTCTCCTTCTTAATTCTGGTCTGCAGTTGACCTGAGAGTATTGCTTTAACAGAGAAACTGACCTGTGAATCCAGAATGATAATTTAGACTTGATCTGCAAAAGCCCACTTTCTTGGTAAGATGTAGATTTCATATTTTTATGATGACTTAAAATTCTGGCATGGTAATTCAGAATTGGGGCTTGGGCATGCCTCCTTGACATAAACAGTTAACAGGTAAAAGGCAAATATTTTTTTTAAGTTTATTTATCTTGAGAGAGAGAGAAAGAGCATGAGTGGGAGAGGGTCACACTAAGCCACCCAGGCACTCCATAACATGCAAATATTTTTAAGAAATTAAACTGCTCAAAAGTATGCACTACTTTGTGTGGCTTGAGATTCTAATGGTGCCCCTATATGGACAAATGGAGCATATTTAAATTTACTGACTTTCCGGACTACTGTCTGCACTTGAAATTATCAAGTCATTGCTTCCCATAATGAAGTGGATCCTTTCTATTTGGAGCTCCAAGATTTCATACCAGGGGTCTGTATCACATGTATCTATATTCAGGAGTAATTATTTAATTACTCTACTCATTCATACTATATTTATAATCATGAAGTTTCCTTTATAAAGCAATTTAATAAGTGAAATGTTGGTAAACATTTAATGAGTGGCTTTTAAGAAAAAAGAAGAGTAGTATTTGCTGATTTCCATGGTGGTCTAAATCTTACCACATGGCTAACTTCAACCCATCAAATGATATCACTAGAAGGGGGATGGCAAAGAGATGTAGGTCATTGGTTCTTGGGAGATAGTTCTGGGTGGTTCCAATATACCACTGACTAGATAATAGGTATCAATTTAAATGCTTCTGGGGAATCTCCTGATGAGGCTTAGTATGGATTTTTATCAGTTATTACAGGGTCTTATTTTAAACCATAGCCTCTCTCTCAAGTGTTATGGAGACAATCACATATGGTATTGGATTTCGGAAGTGGGGGAGAAAAATACCTAAAATAACAAACTAACCCCTGTTACTGGTAAGCTTTCATAGAGTATTTCATATAAATTTCATCTAAATGAGAGACACGTTTTCAGCCATCTCAAGTAATATTTAAAAATACCACTGAATCAAGTTTAATATCTGTATTGATGTCATTGTCCACGCATAAAAGAGCAAGTGGATATAGGCAAGAATTTCAAATCTTTATTTAAATTTGAGCTTTTCTTTTCCCAATCTATGACCAGCAAATATGAAAAAAATAAATAAAAAGATATATTTATATATATATATA
>NW_027532203.1:2107727-2213639 GCF_008692635.1 Crocuta crocuta
ATACTTGAAAACAAGAAAAAGTGAATGATACAATTATTCTTTTCTAAAATACACTCCAGCCTCCACTTAGTGATCTGTGTAACAATCAGCAGTTTTGACATCATAATCCAAATGTACTAAACTATTTTATCCTCCTGCAGACAACTTAGGGATTATTACAAAACTGTTACTTCAGCACCTTGTTGATATAACACCCACATAATTCTGCACCACACTACGCTTTTATTGACTTGGTTAAGTGTAGTATGAATTTTTTTTATTCGAAAAACTTACTTACATAGGGGACTAAAAGTCATGAACAGAATCTTTTTCTGTTATGAGTTTTTCATATATATGTATATTAATACAGCAAGAAGATCTATCTAGTCCTGAAACAATGTTTACAAAACTGTATTCAAATGAAAGGGCTGTGTGCAGATGGTCAGATATACTGAATTATTTATTTTGATCAAGCTGAAGGCCACTTTCACATACCTTATTTCTAAGGATGAATGGTCAGTTTACAGAATCCTGGTTTCTCCTCACGTCATCAAAATATGAATATTCTGATTCCAGTGTTTTTCAGAAAGCAGCACTTTGAAAATGTAATTTCCCATACAGTGTCCACTATCTGTAGATTTATTAGGAACCCAATAAATTATTTTGAAAGAGAGAAATGAAAGAAAAAGTCCATTCTTAAATATATGCACATTAAGCTAGTACTATTCTAGGAAAAAATGATAGGTGGAAATATCATTTTAGTCAAAAAATTCTAATTCTAAGAAGCCCACCCTAAACACACATGATCACTTGAATGCTCTTCTCATTTTGGCACATCTAAACCAGTATGGAAATTCTACATTGCTTGGTTAGTTCTTGAGGGACATATGTGCCTCCGAATTTAAAGATAGATTTTGAAATTTGTAACATTACATTATGATATAGTGAAAAAAAAATCAGTCTTTTACTCAATACGGTTACAGTGAAAGAGGTTGGGGAAAACAAATTCTCAAAAGTCTTTGGAGCATAGAGAACGTGTGACCTTGAAAAATAAATCTTGCATCAAAAAAAATCTCAATTCTGAAATCTTTCTAAAATACAAATATTTTTTTCCACTGTTTGGTACATTCTAATGGCTCAGATGAACGACTTCCATGTCCTTGGGGCTGTGATCCTCTCTGAGATGGGAATAAGGGCTCAACTGCGCAATTTTTTCTCCGTTTCTCCATGCTTCGTTTCCTTCACGTAGCTCAGACTGGAGAAAAATCAGCATGTTCTGACGAGGTTAATTCTACGAGGCAGTGAGATGGACCTGAATTTCGTGGAGAAGGGAGCTCCAAAATAAATAGAACACCATGTGTTAAATAAAAAAAGAAAAGATAGTCTCCTGTATAAATCAGAAGAGATCATAAAAATCAATGAACAGACAGCAACTTTTTTTCATACCTACACAAGCAGCTCAGAATGAATGATTTACCTTCTTTTTCTTAGTTGGAACACTTCGTAATTTATTTGCTAAACAACGGTTTATGTTGCCTTAAACCAAATTGTATCGGTTTGTAATGGAGGACTGGGGAGGATTTTCCAAGAATTTATATATCGCTAAATAAAATGTATTTGCTAACCAGCAGCAATAAACTTGTGCTGGATTCTGTAATCTAGCAAGCTGAAAGCTTCACTGCAAATTAAATTTGTCCCGAGATTTGAGATGCAAGAAGTTCCAGGACATGTTTCAATGACACATCGTGTTCTGTTCTTCTCGCTGGCAGTACTGTGAAGGTACTTAACAGGGCACGCTTGGTTCACGGACATCACGGGGCACTACTTACTCATAGAGGTTAGGTGCTTTGCAGGTATCTGAGAGTTGCTATCTATTCACAAACCACTGAGCATTTTGTTTTTATCAAAAAGCCTTCAAATACTCAAGAGTCTGTGGTCAGTGCAGTTCCTTGGGTAAGTCTAATGGAGCTACGCTTCACCAAGGCAAAAGCCTAAACGGTTAAAAATGGAGAGATATTTACAATCATTTTCTCTAGTAAGTCGAGTTCTTGTTTTCTGTACGTAGTGGGTTTTATGTTTTTGTTTCTGTTGTTGTATGTTGTCGTTTTTTCTTTTTTCTTTTTCTTTTTCTTTTTTTTTGCTTTTATTTTTTTCTCCAGTACATTTCACGTTAAGGTTCTGGGGCTATGAGTACAAACTGTCTGGGCCGGTGCCGTACATATCCGCGAGTCGTTTAAAGCGAGGCCCCCAGTCACTTAGGTAGTCATAATTCTGATCAGAGTTTGAGCTGATGGAATCTAACGAGCTGAGTGATTCAGCCACTGAGCCATTTCCTTCAAATGCGTACGTCTGCAAGGAATCATAGGGGGGTGCGCAGGGATCCACATCAGCTTCTTTCAGCCTCTCCCAAATAAATTCTCGAAAGATGACGTTGTCTGGGATGCTTTTAAAAGTCGGTCGACTCAAGAACTGAATTTCTGGAGTCACATCCCTTCGGGTCTTAGTATCTCTGATGACATTGAGGTTTCTCAGTGCGGCCATGTCAAAAGCCTCTGTGTCTTCCTCTCCCCCACCTTCATCGTCGTATCTCACGATATTTTCTCTGATATCTCTCTCCTCATCAAAAATGAGAGGCTCTTTTTTCCGTCTTCTCATGGTGACGATGAGGAGGATCAACACTAAAAACAGTGAGACAAGAAACGGGAAAGTTTCAGTAAATCGCCACTGCCCCCCATCATGGTCAAATTAGGCCTGTGATCCTGAAGTATAGATTTTCTGCTCTTTAAAGGGAAATGAATTGGCCACCTACGTGCATGAGAATTCACAGCTACAGATGTGCTAAAATTGCTAAAGTGCCTTTAAAATAGGACACTTTTATACATCAAGAAACCCTTTTCCACACCTGTTCAGAACTGACGTCTCCCTCTTTAAGGCAACCTGCAAAATATTTGATAGAGCAAATTGGAGGGCCAGTTCAGGACAACTATAATGATTTCAAAGCTATGTAACACAAAGGGATTTTTTTTTTTTTTTTAACTCCTTAATTGCTGGAAAGGCAAAGTGACATTCATAAATGTTTTAGGTCTAATTTAACAACTGCAATTTAAGAAGGAAATGCATTTTAGCATTTGGTCTGGTTCTTTGAAGAAATGCCTAGTACTTGTTGAACAAACTCCGCTGTTAAATAAAATTCCAGTATATCAGGCTATATATGAAGATTAAAAAAAAGCTTTTCTATAGTAAATTGACTCTCACTTTCAGGATGAAATACTGAACTTGGTCTTTACTCATTATACCTGGAGAGAGATCAAAGGTTGTGAGATTTTCAGCTTAGCCAAAAAGAGATTTATCAGAATTAACAAATAATAAAGCACATGGTTATCCTAGAAAGTAAAGGACAACAGATATATTGGCTATTACTGGTTTAATAAACTCTGTTTATTTTCAGTAAGTATACACTGTGAAGAAAGATTCTGCTCTGCTCCATGACTGAATGCTAGTGAACTGGGAACATATCAGATCTCAAGTGGTATTCTTGAATTCTAGAGTTCAAAATATATAAATTAATTATCTTAAATAACTTTTTTTTATTACATCAGACAATTGTTTTCCTTGAAGATCTAAAAGGCCCAATGTGACCATTGCTCTCAGCCTATTTAAAAAAAGACATTTGAAATATTTATATTTAAAATATCTTAAAAGGTTTTAGTTTGGCATTAAGAATACATTTGAAAATAAGAATAAATAAATTAAAACAGGAAGGACAACACTGTAATTCAGAGTGACTAACAGCAATGACCAGGTGAAACTTATTTCATCCTCTGTCTTAATCTGCTTAAGCAATATTCTAGGCACTTACTGAAATAAGGCCTTTTCTGTTGTAATGCGCTGGCACAGGGCTTTGAATAAAATCCAGCTTTTCACTTATTAGTTAGCTGTGTGATCTTGGGCAAGTAGCTCAAAGTAACTGAGCCTAGGCAGTTACAGACTAATGTTCCTGAGGTAGAGACTGGGGGAAGGGAGGCATGTAAGTAGAGTCAGCAGAATGCCAGGTATTTGTGTGCAAAAGAGAAATTTCCAATGTTATCTTCTGGTCAACTAAGAACATTAACTCAAAATCCCTCTCTGACCAAGGAGAAATAATGAAATCAGGTACAGAGTAGAGGGTGCAGCCAGTATAAGGCAAGGGATGTGCACTGAAGATTAAATGAGAGATAGAAAAGGCAGTCAGGTGATACACACTGAGAGACACACTGAGAGACAGAAAAGGCAGTCAGCAAACAAGGCCTATCATTTGACCCTCAGAATAGTTCTCTGGGGTAAGTTATCTTCTCGTTTGACAGTTGTCTTAGGCATTTGAAACAGCCTGCCTATGGTCATGAAATAAAATGCAATACGTGGGAATGAAGTGTCCTCTACTTCCAACTGCCTCAAACCCTGTGTTCTTTCTAAAACATGATGAGCTTAGTTCTTCCATTGCAGGTAATCGAGACACAAGAGCGCAAGTGACAATCTGCTAGTTACAGAAAGACACACCAGTACATTTTAAGACATATGAGTAAATAGCACTTTAGATCTATAAATTTAGATTTATGAATTTAGCCTCTCAAACTTTTTACATGGTTCCTCTACACCCAAATATAAGTAATGGAAACAGAAATAAAGAGGAGCTAAATAATACTACCTGAGAAGTCAGATTAAGAGAGAGAATGAAAAGTGAGGATTCAAGAGAGCCATGATGGGTGGACCGGTGGAGGGAAGAATATGAGAAATCTGTAAGACATATCGGAAGCAAAACTGAGGCAGAGCAAATATCCAACTGAATATAAGAGGATGTAAGAAATGAATGGGCCTAAGAGTGAACAAAGCTATGAAGAGGGTAAGAATAGGTAATAATTTGATGCGCTTTTAAGTTAGCATTTAGGCAAAGTATTTCAAAATTCTCAATTCTCTTTTCTTCATATAATTACAATGAATCTTGTCATTTATATATATGATATATAATTGTTTTATGTTATATATAGGTTATATTTTTTACTATATATAAATATAAAACAATGATTTCTTATATTCTGCTGTAAATGTATTTTTATTCTACTGATAGGCTTACTTTTTGATGCTCAAGTATAGTGTTCAGTAAAAGTGAACATGACAGAACTCACATATGTGTCAGCTCGTAGGCTCAGTACCTATTAAGGATATTAGTATCTTAGAGAGTTTATTTCTCAATCTTGCCTGAAGCTAAGAAAAAAAAATGAAGTGTTTTAGAAGGTTAGAAATTTTTAACATTTCAACGACTTAGAATATTAATTTCTAACTACATGAGCACATATAAAAAATAAAATTTAACCTTTACGTAGAACAAGAATTAACTGCTCTTCAGAGTCTATGGAGATACTCCCTGTATTAAAAAGAATATTTTCTGCTTAAGTAAGCACAAGATTATATAGTTTAAGAGGTTTTTCTCATATGTCTTTTCTGTCAGAGGAAGGATACTTCTGAGTGGAGGCATAAAAAGATTTAGTCTAGACACGTGGACGTTATAATGTGTCGGTGACTCATGATTTATATATACTTAAACAATGTGCATTAACCATTTCTTATAGGCATTAGGACAGGATGATATAATGTTGACCACAGAAGTAGGCAAAATACATTTTCTCAAGGAACTTATAATTAAATGGGCAGACAGATATTCATCAAATAATGAGACAACTAAATGTAAATGTAGAACTGGGATAATTATTGCAAAAGAGGGAAACGTGATCTTGTAAGGATCCACAGTAGAAGAAACAGATCCCTACAAGGCAGATTTAACTGAGGGTCACTGAAGGTTGAGGCTGGGATGAGGGTGGAGAGGTAATATGGAAGATTACTCTTGGTACAAGCAAGCAGTCAGCAAAGGTTGGAAGTCAAGAAGGCTATGGAGCAAAGAAAGGTGGGAGATCACCAATGTGGTTTAAGGTGGGCATGGTATGATATTTTTTTTTTTTTAAATATTTGAATAGGACTGAGGATATGATGAAGAGGAGATGTTAGGAAAGCAATTACAATGTTATTCCAGCAGCAAAAGCATTCTGTTAACTTAAATTTCTGGTTTGATAATTCAGTTTTATAACAGCGTTTTCTGAGTATCCCAGTATGTAGGCAGTGGTGCTGGTTATTAGCAAAGTCCTGATAAGAGCGGATCCCTGCATCCAAGCAGCTCCAACTTGGTAGCTATATGTTTACAAAGATAAACATAATATAAATCATAATCCAGTTCACTGTGAGAAAGTACAGACATACACAGAAGCATACGTACGAGAATAGCACCAGTCTCCCACATTGAAAGAAATGGAAGATGGAGAAAAATATCGAAGTATAAAATACACAGTCCACTATAAATAAGTGGTCCCCTCTATTCTCATCATCATGGGTCTGTGACAGATACAGATTCATTTCTACTTAATCACCTTGGAAGTATTTCAGTCATACCTACCACACTTCCTAGAGGTCAACCACTGCCTTACTGGCCCCTATGATGAAGAGGCCCCCTCTCTAATAAGCTTGCATCACCAAGTGTCTTATTTTCTTAAAGATGGCGGATACTTTAAAACTCATCCAGATTAGCTCTTAAAACACTTATGGTGCCTTTTCAGCTGCTGAATTCAACGCCTCATTATCACCCTGAATCCCCTGCATGGGCTTTTCTAAGCTTGCAAACATCAGAATTCTCAAGATCCAGTTTTGGTCCCCAGCACCAGGCCGAATGCTGCTGGAGTGGTATAAATTCTACCCCTGCTTGATAGGCCTACTTATATTAAAGAAAAGCCATTTCCCTGAATGTATTATTTTTTTAGCATATTTCAAATTTTGAGTCAAGTTCATTTGAAAGCACCCATCGAGGGTGGTACTTTTCCGTCTGAAAACTCTATAAAAGGTTCTTGTTTTAAATCAAATTGCAAGTCTTCATACCTATTAAGTATCACTTTGTAAAGTTCAACCTGTTGCTGAGAGACTCTCACTGAAGGTTAAAACCCAAATTACTTTTAATTCTTTTTTTTTTATTTTCTACAACTGGAATCCCTATACTATCAGTGATTTTGTTCCCCACAAGTTGTATTTTAAGCACAAAATGCCATACTTGATAATAAATATGCATTCAATAAATATTGCTAAATAAATTAATAAAGTAGGGGTTGGAGTTACGCAGATAAATCTTGCCATTATGAAGTTCAATATTTTGTTTAAAAAGTAACTACAATGCAATAGGTTATATGGTAATATAACATATGCTAGGCAAATCTATACGGGAAAGTATGCTTTGCTCAGAATGCTCAGAGAAAGCCTCACAAAAGAGAGGACCTTGAGTTAAGACTTGAAGGAAAAGCTGCCATTAGCTAGAAATCCTTTCTCTATGGTCTCTATGAATAATCAGAATTTCTTATTAGTCAAAAAAATTGTCTAAATCATCACTGGCTAACATGGTAGCCACTGCCACCTGTGGCTTTGAAAGCATTTGAAATTTGGCCCTTCCTATTTGAAACATGAATTGAGATGTGCTTTAGTGTAAAGTATACATTGATGCTCAAGATATAAAGTAAAAAATATTTTGATCACATGTTAAAATTATAATAGTTTGTTAATAGTGCATTCAGTATGTTCTTAGCATTTATTTCAGGTGTTTCTTACTGTTTTTACTAATGAGGCTACTACCTGAAAGTTTAAAATTACATTTGTAGCTCATACTTGTGAATCATAACATATTTCTTTGGACAAAATGAAAGAGTCAAAAATACTAGAGAAATCTTAATTGCATGTGATCTTAACGTATGCTACTCTAAAATTTTACTGCCAAGTGACACACTGAACAGTGAAACATCTATTACAATTATTACTGTGTCTATGACGTGTAACTGAAAAATGACCTACTCTGAATGAAAACTCTGCTAGTATAATCTGTGTCCACGTTCAGTAATTTCAGTGATTATCCTATCCATGTGCGAGGGGAACCCAGCCCTTGAAAAACTACTTTTTAACTCTTCACTGTCTTTTGATCTTGTTGATTTATATCACTATCACTGAAAATCTGTTACATGTTCTCTGTTTGGCACTAATTAAATTCGCCAAGTTTCTTTTAATTTGTTGGCTTCAGATCAGAAACAACCATGACAGAGAAACAGGTCAACCCCTTTCAGTGTCACTTCCAAGTTCCCGCCACTTTCTCCATACTGGAGCTGCCCCAGAACTCCATACTCACAAAAAACCAAGTCATTAAGTGAGAATTTTCTAATCAATGATTTATCAATGGCACTCAATTTTATTGATTTTTCTTTTTTTATAAAAACAGCCTGTTTCATCTTTCCACATTCTTATATCCTGATTGCTCTGAAACCAGAGAAATCTGAATTTTTCTTATTCCTAAGACTAAGGTTACCAAGGACCATGACAGTTGGCCAGTCCAATAGGCACTCATCAGCCCTAAGTTTACATGGCATATCTATCATATTTGAAGGAAGACTTCAATGAGGAAATGTTATGGGTGAGTTTTTTGTTTTAATAGAATGTTATAGGAATTCTTACAGCTTAAAAAAATTATTCACTCCTCTCAAATCATGTTTTTTTTGGTGGTTGATCTTCTCTAAGTAATAGTTATGGTAAATCTTCCTCAAATTCTGTACTTAGTTTCTTCCCTTTTCATCCAGTACTCTTCATACACGAGCTCGGTGAAACCCAAGAATTCAACTACTTTCTACATATGGCAGTTGGTGAGATCTCTGACATATAAATCTCTCATCTATCTCTCTAAATAAATCAAACCATATTCAAAAACAACCACTCATAATTTTTATTAATAAAAATGTATGGAGTGGTCAGAATATGGTAAATACTTATTATATGGCAATTATAATTTTTTATTAGTTGCTACCATCACTTATTTTACAATTTTCTGTCCAAATGTCTCTTTTCAGATTTAAATTCATTAACTTTCTTTCATCTGTTTCATATTTTGTGTTCTTTTCTGAAAATAATACCCAAACTAGAAACTTGTGGGTCATCTTTGATTGAACTTCACTTCCTCCTTATATTTACCTCTTGCTGATCCCACTACTGTAATGAACCAATTACTATATAGTGTAACTCCTGGAATGCACCTCAAATCCCATACCTAAATCCAAATTTACACTGAATCCCTGCCCCTACTTACTGAGTATGTGGGCATCAGTAAAATGCTTTACTTTGCCCTCCCTCAGTTTTCTCCTCTCCAAAATGAAGGCAATAGAATTAACTCATGGAAATTATCTTATAGTAACTTCATAAATATGAACTCAATCTTTATAAAGTCTTAAAAATATATATAGTAAGCACAATAATAGGTGATATATGTTAAACTTCTATAATAAAGTCTTATGCAGTATAGCTTCTATATCTGTCTTGCTAAAATTTGAGTCCTGTAACGTGCACACAAAAAGCAATGTTTACTTTGTACTCATGTGATTTTGATAACTCCCTGTTAATTTAGTTATTTGATATCTAAACTATTCTATTTATTGGATGGTAAAATAAATAGAGATACCAGAACTATTCCTGAGAAGCTTAAAATACGTGGCAAAAATAGGAAAATGAACAGAATGTTAAATACTATTCAGAAATTCATCCCTAAACATATTTCCTCCTACATTCACTATATGAGGCCCTGGAAGTACACTGGATTAAAAAGAGAAAGGTTAAGATCAGTACTCTCTAAATTTCAGCAAAGCAAATAAACAGATCTACAAATTGTGATAAACGATATAAAGAAACACCCAGGTTTCATGATAAAGAATTGCAGTGTTTGTACAGCTTGCCCTGGGCGCCCATGGCTGACACCTGCTCTAGCTTCAACTCTCTGGTCGAGGTCCCTCGAGCATGGCATGACCAGGGACCCCCCCCGGTGCACATCTGCTCTAGCTTCAGGCATCCCACGAAGGCAGCCCCAGCATGGCAAGACCCAGTATCCCAAGTTTCCCAGAAAATCACAAACTAAAGGAGTTCATCACCACTAAACCAGGCTTCCAAAAAAAAAAAAAAAAAAAAGCTAAAATGTCTTCTTTAAGGCACACCTGAGGAGTTCAGTCAGGTAAGCGTCCAGCTCTTGGCTTTGGCTTGGTCAAAAGGTCATGATCTCACCGTTTGTGGGACTGAGCCCCGTACTGGGCTGTTGACAGTGCGGAGCCTGCTTGGGATTGTCTCTCTCCTACTCTCTGCTTCTCCCTCACTCAAACTCTCCTCAAAAGACACAAACATTAAAATAAATAAATTAAAAACAAATTTAAGTGGAAAAGGTCATAACTAAAAATTAGAAAATACATGAAAGAAGAAATCTCACCACTAAAGGCAAATAATAAAGGTGGTGAATCAGCCACTTAAAAATCTAGTGTGAAAATTTAAAAAAGAGATATAAAATATGATATTAGGGACATAAAATGTGTGTGTTGGGAGTACAAATGTAGTGCTTTTATTTTTATTTATAAAGTTTATTTGAGAGAAAAGCAAGAGAGTGCATAAGCAGGGGAGGGGAAGAGAGAGAATCCCAAGGAGGCTCCACACTGTCTGCACAGAGCCCATCGCAGGGCCCCATCTCACCCATCATGAGATCAGGACCTGAGCTGAGATCAAGAGTTGGACGCTTGACTGAACCACCCAGGCTCTCAAATGTAGTACGTTTAGAATGCACTGGAAATTAAGTGACTATCGGCTTAAGATAGACTGCTATATTTACAACATCAGTATGGGTGACCTACATGGTAACCAAAACCAAACCTATAAAAGAACCTTAACAACAACAAACTACAACAGGGGTGCCTGGGTGGCTCAGTCAGTTGAGCGTCCGACTTTGGCTCAGGTCATGATCTCATGGTTTGTGAGTTTGATCCCCGCATCGGGCTTGCTGCTGTCAGTGTGAGCCGGCTTTAGATCCTCTGTCCCCCCTCTCTCTGCCCCTCCCTTGCTCATATTCTGTCTCTCAAAAAAACGGTAGGAAAAAAAAAAAAAAAGGTTCTCTTATCCCTCTATGTCCCTATTCCCAACCTCTCAAATAAATAATTTAAAAAATAAAAATGGGCTGAAAGCTTGAATAGTAATTTTTCAAAAGACAACATACAGATAGCCAACAGGAACACGAAAAGATTCTTAACATCACTAATCACCAGGAAAGTGTCATTCAAAACCATGGTAAGATGACCTCACACCTGTCAGATTGGGAACTGTCAAAAAGACCAAAAAAAATTGGCAAGGATGTAGAGAAAAAAAACAAATTTTGTACACTGCTTGTGGGAATGCAAACCGGTGCAGCCGTTATGGGAAACAGTGCGGAGGCTCCTCAAATAGAACTACCATAAGACTGAGCAAATCCACTTCTGGGTCATTATCTGAGAAAAATAAAAACATCAATTCAAAGAGACACATGTTTTTAGGAACCTCCACACTGTGTGTGTTCTCTCACACAGAAATATCACACACACACACACACACACACACACACACACACGATATATTATTCAGCCACAAAAAATGAAGTCTTAAATTGAAACAGGCTCAGTAGAAACAAAATGTTGGTGATGAGTGGGTAGTGACTGGAAGGTGGACAAAATAGGTGAATGAGACTAAGTGGTACAATTCTTCACTTATTAAGACATGGAAATATAATGTACAGGGCATACAGTCAGTAATATTGCAACAACTCGGTAAGGTGACATATGGTAACTACATTTATCATGGGGGTCACTTCATATAAACATATCAAATCACTATAATGTACACCTGAAATTAATAGGATTGTAGATCAAGTATACTTCAATTAAAAAAAAAAAAAGAAGAATCGGGGCACCTGGGTGGCTCAGTTGGTTAAGCATCCAACTTTGGCTCAGGTCATGATCTCACAGTTCGTGAGTTCGAGCCCCACACTGGGCTCTGTGCTGACAGATTAAGATTCTGTGTCACCCTCTCTCTCCGTCCCTCCCCTCCCCTCCTTGTGCGTTGTCTATCTTTCAAAAATAAATAAACCTAAAAAAAAAAAAAGAATCATGGTTGTGAACGGCTCTTAATCAGTAGGTGAGGACGGTCCCCTTGAGAAGGTAGCATGGAGCCTGGGCATGAAGGACAGTGTGAGCCCAGTGGGTGAAGGGATTCAGGAAGAATGTCTCCGTAAAAGGGCGGCATGTTTGAAACTAATGGAAAGGCAGCTGTATGCCTCTTCCTCCAGGGTGAGTGAAGGGTTAGACAGCCTGAGACCTTCAAGAGGTAAGAAGCCCTCAGAACATGTCTTGCTTTGTGGGCCACAAGAACCATTTGGATTTTATGTAAGTACATTTGATGCTTCTGAAATGTTTCAAGCAAAGAGATAATTTATGTTTTAAAAAGTGAAATGATAGGAAAAATACAGGGGTACTAGTGCAGTCTGGTGATCAAAGACAGATGTCATTGGAAGTGACATCTAAGCTAAGATCTAAGGGATGAGAAAATTCAACTTGTCATTTTGTCTGGATCTACGTGCTGTAGAATAAGAGATATATGCAGATGCTCAGTAACAGAAGGCTAGAATTTGAACTTGTACTTGTGAACCCACTCTATTATTTATAGTCACAAAGAATAAATGAAGCTTTATATTTGATAAAATCCCAGCATGTGGTTGAGGTAAATTAGCTATCGACGATAGCATTTTTAACTAAAATTTTTAAACTGAATTTCAGCAACAAATGCAGTATCCTTGAAATCTCTCTTGCAGTATTTTCTCTATCTTGAGACAGATTTGAAAAATCGTACATTCGGATTCATTTTTTCTTAAGCCCTTATAGATCTCAGGGCTATTACCCTCAAAATATAATTTGAATATTTTAAGCGTGTGCCATATCCACTTTATAGAAAAAAATAGAGACAGGCTGGATTTCAGGAAAAAAAATGCCTTAAAATTGTATTGTCTTAGGAAATGGGAATATCTGGGTCCAGTGGAGATACCACTTACGGATAAAGACAAAATTAAATCAAACGTTCTTTTCCACTTATGAGTACATTAAAATCATCCCTGGTCTCATTCAGCGTGCAGGCATGGCACACCTTCTACGTGTCCTATCAGCATTTTATGAGGTGTTACATATATAATGATCAATGTTCAGCTCCTGTCTCTAAAAGCAGGAACCTACTAGAGGAGAAAAGAGACACACAATGAAACAGGCGAGTCAGCCATGAACGATGCTCTAGTATAAACAAGGTGCTGTGGGGTATGCGGGAGCAGCACCCAAAGTGGACTCCAATGCCAAAAAAAAAAAGGAAAGGTGTTCCATGCAGAAGGAGCAAGTCATTTAAGAGCAGCTAAGGCAAAGCAGGAGGAGTCTGAGAAAAGAGCAGCTCCACCATTTGGCTGAAGGTTGACCTGGGAGGGAGCAGTAAGGTCAGAGAGTCTGTGATTTTTGTCTGTAGACAATTGGGCGCCATGGGCATTTTAAGCTGGCATGTGTCACAGTCACATTTGCTTTGCAAAAGCTTACTCCGCCCAGGATGCTGATGGATTGGATCTGGTAGAGACTGAGGTGATTGGCATAATCCAGGAAGGCGACTTTGGACCCTGGGCAAAATCAGGTGCAGCATCAAGGCAGAGAATGGCATAGAGTCAAGAATCAATAAAGTAAAATTCCTATTTGGGGGTACTGATTGGGTACGGGAAATGGAAGAGAAAGAAAAGTAAAGGCTGACTGATTCCCCTCAAAAAACATGGAAGTAGGGACTAAATTAGGGGGAGAGGTAGGGATATAGGAAAACTGTTCAGGATTTAATAATTCTATTCAATTTCTAATGCCAGCAGTCTGTTAGAATGATGATTGTGCCCATCTAGAGTTCTGCAGATCATCTGCACAAAAGAGATGTTGCTTTCCATATCATAAGACAGGGAAACATTTCATTATAACCGAAACTGAACTTCCCTTTACTGCCCCAAAAGTATCACAGAGTCCTCTTCATGAAATGTGCAAGTTAGAATAATTGGAGTCTCAAAATAGAGCTAAAACTGACCTAAATACAATGAATAGTGTGTGTACAAAGACAACTGATATACCATATGTTTTGGTTATAATGCACTAATATCTCAAATTTATCATATGCAATTCTTGATGTGTTCTCTCAAAGTGGGAAGTTGTTGGACGATACTGTAAATTAGACACTCAGAGTTAACCGAAGAAGTGATAAAGCTGCTTTGTAAAGCAGATAAAGATTCTGCTAGCTCTAATTTGGCAGTACCTAGGTTGCGATGCCCACAGATCTATAGGCATTTCCCAGAGACACACAAGGCTTTGATATTGGAAAACACATAGCAAAAAATACCTTTTAAAGGACATTCAGAAGCCAGCCCTGCCTGTGTCTGGGTCCTGGCTCGGACACCTTATAACTCCGTGCATGTTTCCTCCAATTTACAGTTTTCTCATATAAAAAGTGGGCATGATACTACTTACTAATACCTGCCTATGAAATGTGTTATGAGAATTGAATTAGACCATGCTTGTAAAGCACATAGCTAATATCTAGCTCTGTCCTTTATTATCAATGGGACTGCTGTATCAAGTACGTTCTCTCGTTATAGATTATGATGGAGATCAGTCTTTTACACAGTGCTATCATATTCTCTGCAGTCTATTATTTTTACTTAGGTAATACTGTCACTTACAAAACTAGGAATATACTTTCCTGTTGAACAAAATCACGAGTGGCCACAATAATGGGAGCAAATACAGTTCAGCACTCGTACACCAGGAAAGAAAAGTGAAAAGATGCATGACAGCTGAATGTGATGCTTGCCATACTGCGCACACTGGAAGAAACTGAACTTGAATTCCATGTGGTAAGCAGCATTTTCTACAAATGTCTTATTGCACTTGAAGCTGGGCCAGCCTAACGTATCCCAATTGTGGCTGAAGAGCAAAGAGCTAGAGGGGATGTTATAGGACTTCAATTACTTGGACCTAATGGTCCAAATAGGGAAAAAACAAAGTTGAATATAGTGACAGCGACAGTGTTAGTGTGCAGGAAAATGCACAAGCTAACAAAGAAAAGTGTGCAGACTAAGGAAGAAACTAGCTATAATATTCTCTGGATAGATGTGCAATAATACTGAAACTGTATTTTACTTTTTTAATGTTTATTTTGGAAGAGTAAGTGAGCGCACACAAGAAGGAGAGGGGCAGAGAGCACACAGAGCCTGACATGGGGCTCGGTCTCAGACCACTGTGAGATCATGACCTGAGCAGAAATCAGGTTGGACGCTTAGCTGACTGAGCCCCCCAGGTGCCTCCAAACCATATTTAAAACAACTGAAATTCTTCCTCTCTGCTCATTTCTCAAAATCCACTGAAGTAATAAATTAGTGTCAGTCATTCGTAAAATGTCTTTTGAAGTGCTTTCAGCCTGGTTGAAAAATAAGCATGTATGTCAACAATTATGCATTTAACTATGATAAAAATGCAAAACAAAATTTGGGGCAAAATATTTAGTCAGACATTAGAATACTAAAGTATCTTGCCATAGACTGATGAAATGTTTCTACTGATGAGATGCAAAATAACTGCATCTCATTGATAACTTTCCCATGAACGTTGAATATGACCATAATCTCTCAAGTTGTACTCAGTGTACGTAAAGGAAGCTTTAGGATCTAGTTTTGGGATCATCACTTTCATTTAGAGAATTCTGGTGCAAATAAATCAGAAAGGGTGAGAACAAAGTGGGAATGCGAGAAGACTCCGGAAAGAATTCACCCATGAAACTAAAAGGACACAGAGGTGAGGTGAGCACAGCCAACTTCAGACAACATGGCTTTCCAATTTTAAGAAAGGACTACATGTGAACAATTTTTTAAAAAATATTTTCAAGGTGCAATTCCTTTGTAGTTTTAATCCAAAGTCAGTGATTAAGAGTAAGGAGACCTAGAATCGTATGTCATAATTTGCACTGTTAAACCTTGCACCTCATTGTACCTCATTCTCCCCCTCTGCAAAATGCAGGGGTTTGGGCTGGAATTGATTTCTGTGATGCCCTCCAGTATGAGCATTCTGGAACCTTCAGGGCATCCCTTTCTCTCATAAGTAGCTTTAATTTGAAATCTCACTGGACCACAAACGTGACACACAAGGAAGCACCTTTTCTAGGGGTCTAAAGCCCAGGTGCTTCTCCAGTTTCATCCCTAAATTGAACTAGATTCTCAAGGAGTTCTTCCCTATTTCCATGCCTTCACCTTTCTATTTTCTAGCGATATTTATTCAGAACCCTAAAAAGGTTGAGCTACAAATCCTGGTATTGAGTGTCTAGGAATGTAAGTCATCTTACTTCTTGGGGTAGAAAGAATGCATTATTTGTGCCCTAGAAGTCATGATCCATGCCAGGCTGTCCGTCCCATCCACACTGACTTTGGTACACATTGTGTGAAAACCGAGAATATCCAAGGTTCTGCATATCTGCTTCTAAAGACTCAGGAAAAAAAGAGACTCAATGCTGAACAGAAATACCAGTTTTTGAATATGTTGATGACTGAGCCGAGTCCTTACTAAGAAATAAAAGCCACTAGTTCCAAAATGAATTTCAGTACAATAGGGTCTATTTTGACTTTTGTTTTTTTGGACTTGAAGAAACTTTAGAAAAACACAATAAAATATAAAACATAAACACCTTATCCTAAGAAGTAGAAGAGGTATTCCTAACTTGGTATCTATTGAAGGAAAATGTTCAAATTTAACAAAAAAGTAGGAATACTTAACTAAATTTTGATGAATTCCACAAAACTATAATCTTACCCTGAGATATATGTCTACACACACACATACTCAAATATATTTTATGCAAGAATGAAATCTAATAATACTCAATTTCACTTATCAGTAACAGCTACGTAATGATTCTTGGCTAATTAGAATCAAGCAACCTGAACTACAAGAAATCCCTAAGTCAAAGGTAAAAGTATGTTGTAGCAACAAAGTAGGCTTCATTAGACAGTCTTGATAATTAACTGCTGTATGATTAAATTCTGGGAAATACAATTTTATCTTATTCTTTTGAAGTACCATGTAGTTTAAGTAAACTAGCCAGGTTAAGTTCAAGAAGAGCCATCTACCTTTACAATGGTTACATCTTTTTCAGAACTTATGCTAGTCATTTGAATTCTATGCTAATCAGGCTTTAACTGTGAATTACCATTTCTAATGATTTTCTGAGACTTTCTGCCACCTGTGTGAAGTTATTCGGAATTTTTTTTTCCTTTCTAGATTTGTTTGGTTAGCTGAAGTTACTGAAAGCAGTAGTTTCCATTTCTGTGACATCATTTACAGTGTGTTAGTAACTAGGTCTTAGCTCAGTTAATGGGTTGATAACTTGCTTCACCAATAACACTTAAAAGTTCTTGCATGTCCACTATATGGGAGGCACATGACTATCTCATTTAAGGCTTACAATAACCTTACGAGTCTAGTTCTACTATTTTCTCCTCTTAAATTAAGAAACCAGCTTTAGTAGAATTAATGTTCCCCTGGTGAAAAACTAGTGTATGTTGGGAGCAGTAATAAATGCTAGGTTTACCTAACTCCATAAATCTGGTTTTTAAATATTACACAATGATGACTCTCATTGCCAAACTCTGCTTTTACAAAAATATATTATAAATGGGTTCACAAATTATATTAGACCCATTTACATTAGAAAACACACAGCCGAGTCTCAGATGCAATATTAAATGCTTACTGTCCTTGCTGTGTGAAGTTATGCTATGAAAGACAAGACAACGTAGCAAAGGACTAAACCCATTACCCAATGCCCATGTTGGCTAGCTCCCAACTTTTAAAAGCGTACTGCATAGTCTCTCATAAAACTGTAATTCTAATATGTTATAAATCTTATTTAACCACGTAATAAAGTAATCAAGGAGAGTACAATTAAATAGGTTAATTCTTGGAAAATTATAACTTTTGCACTGTTGGAATTACAATCTTTTTAAGTTTGTGAATAATCAATCATAAAATGTTCCTTAAATCTTTTCCGAAAAGAGGGGAGGTATAAAGCTGTAATTTCTGAAGTAACCATCTTATCAAAACAACATAGAAAGATTCTGGTCTAATATCTCTCTCCTGTAGGGTATTATAGAACAACATGGTAGATTTAAAAAAAAAAAAATCAGTTTTATTTTTATTTTTATTTTTAAATATTTTTATTTATTTCTAGGAGAGAGAGAGAGACAGCATGAGCAGGGGAGGGTCAGAGAGAGAGGGAGATACAGACTCTGAAATAGGCTCCAGGCTCTGAGCTGGCAGTCAGCACAGAGCCTGACGCGGGGCTCGAACCCACGAACTGCGAGATCATGACCTAAGCGAAAGTCGGACGCTTTACTGACTGACTAAGCCACCCAGGCGCCCCAAAATCTATCAGTTTTAAACAGCCCTGTATCTTCACTGTGGTTTTAAAAGAGAATTTTTTTTTTTTCTGTGTTTTAAATATGCCATTGGAAAGTGCGGCCAAGTGAACATGGGTTGCTCATTGAACAAAACACAATAGAAGAGAATATTTGCATATGTTCTCAAAAAGGTAGTCAAGGCAAAAGGAAAGAGAAGAGTCACAGTCTATGTCTGGCCACTGTGACTGCTCTTGCAGCAAAAGCATTGGAAACCGTACCCACCCAGTAATGTCAAAACACAGGCGAGGATGGCGATCAGGGCTCCCGTGCTGAGGCCGGCAGGTAGGACGTAGGCCTCCGCGTTGCAGGTCTGGGCTACCCCGTCGGCATCACAGTCACAGACGCGGATGGTGAGGGTGTTTGTGCTGCTGAGGGAAGGCGATCCGCTGTCCACGATGAAGATCGGCAGATAGTACACAGACTGCTCCTGTCTCCGGAAGCCATTTCTCCTGGTGAGAACGGAAGCCGTGTTGTCTAGGATAGAGAGAGGAAACGTGGGCCACACGATTTCTGGTAGACTCAGTCCTGCCAAACCGTATGTAATTTAAAGGGGGAGTGGGAGGATGGACGAAATACGTGAAGGGGATTAAGAGGTACAAACTTCTAGAACACACACGCAATGTATGTGATCTAAGTCCTTCTGTTTAGTGTCTTTGGACAGAACAAGGGGATTAAGGGGTACAAATTTCTAGAACACACACACGCAATGTATGTGATCTAAGTCCTTCTGTTTAGTGTCTTTGGACAGAACATTATATATTACCCAATAGTGGTTCATTGTAGCACAGATTAATACATTTACCTCATGCTATAGAGTTATGACCAAAGGAAACAGCTACGAAGTAAACCTGAATAAGGAAATTTTTATTCATCACTTTTTAACCGCAGCTTTGTGGAAATTACATGTAGTCTACACTTTTAAATTTCAAACCACAGAATTACAAAGAGGATGATTCAAAGGAATTTGCAGAATTCTCAGAGAGCACAAAGGAAAATCCCTATCTGTCCACTCTGGCGAATTCAAACCCAATATAGAAACTATTAAAATAAGTCAATCCAGCTTCATCTGAGTTAAGTATAGATATGAGAAAGGGATTATAGTGTAGTTTTTTAAAAATCCATAGTGGTATATATCATTACTCAAGCCCCATGTATATAAACATTGTGTCAGTGATAAAACGGGTCATTTGTGTTTAATTCATATTCAATATTCTATTTCATCTAAACACTTAGAATAATCATGAAACTTTTAACAGTGATCAATAAGTCTGTATCACATAACTGTGATTTCTATTTCAGAAATAATTTTCTCTCTGCTAGCAGTTTACCCAGCAACCTTGTCTTAATTAACTAATTAGAGAATTTCTGTGATCCTTTAAATTTACAGCAATTAACACATAAAGGAAAATAGGATGATAGTTTCATCCAGTGTACTTTAATACTGTATCTATCTCCTTCCCAAGCTATCAAAAAAATACTTATCCAACATTATCATAAAAGAATGAACCATGCTCTAATGAAAGAGCAAGCTGAAATCTAGTCTATCCAAATAGCACCACACAGCAAGCTTACGAAACATATAACCTGCAATTGCAAATATGGCAAGAATAACTTTGATTTTCAGATTCCATCTGGTAAGTAAGTTTTTATGTAAACAAATCTTTTATTTTAAAACATGAATTTGAGGCGTTCACTGAAAACCAACACATGGAGCTGTTGAAGGATATTGTTTTCAGTATGTTTCTAACACTTAATAGAAACACACACATCTATTTCTTTGCCTCTAACCATTCAGATATATGTATTCATGATGTGATACACAAAGTTTTTTTTCAGAGTCATTGAACTATAACCAAACATGCCTGGCATCATAGAGTATACTGGCATGCACGTGCACACACACACACACACAATGAATCAAGGAACACATGCAAAAATGCCCAATCCATGAGGAGAGAGCTATGTGCTCAGGAGAGACAGCATAAAATGCATGATGTTCTCTATGCATTTCCTATGATGGAGGCCAATATAAGAACTAACCTCCTAATTCCTACATGTTTTCCTCCAAAGTCCATGCTAGGGAGCTCTGGGCTTGATTTAGGAAAATCTTTCAATTGTGCATTTACTGTCCAACAATCATGGCGGTCCTGGATGAAGACATGTGGGGGAAATACACTTTCTTGGGAAGGTCAGAAATTCCCCTCTCTGCATTTGTGCTGGATAAATTCAAGTGCTGAGAATTGTCCCTTCCAAATATGATTAAGTCAGAAAGTTTGGGATTACCCACATAGAGAATGCTCTTCCTTTTATATTACTGAAGGGACAAGATAGCCTTCTCATTTAAGCAGAGAATGGAGTCAGGAAAAATATTTTTAAGACTGAAATTTTGAGGTCAAAGTTGGATTTTCTGCACTAAAGGGGATGGTGGCTTCAGGCAAAAAGTACTGATAATGCCCACCTTCTGAGTAGGTCATTTTAGATGAGCCACTGTCTGACTAGAAAATCTGTTTCTACATATTTTTATTCTGAAGCCTGATTCATATATTCAAACTGAAAGAAATATATTTTCTGTATTGTTGAGGAACACTATTCTTGATATATCAGTTTCAAATACCCTTGTTAAAATGAATACCTTGAATGAAAATGCCTGTGAATATATAAATTCAAAATTAGACAATAGCATGGTCTTCTGCTTCCTTTAAAAGTTCTTATAATTGTCTATATGTCTATTATGTATATAAAATTGTCTATATATGTTTATATATGCCTATCAGTCTGTATATATTTAATAATATAAATATATGTGTGTATGTGTATATATATAAGCAAAATCAAAATATACTTACAGGTATTTGTGAAAATGTTTCTATAAGGACACTTAGAGGGGCACCTGGGTGGCTCAGCCAAACTTCTAATTTGGCTCAGGTCATGATCACACAGTTCACGGGGTCAGGCCCTCCATCAGGCTCTGTGCTGACAGCTCAGATCCTGAAGCCTGCTTCAGATTTTGTGTCTCCCCTCTCTCTCTCTCTGCCCCTCTCCCACTTGTGCTCTCTCAAATAAACGTTAAATTTGTTTTTTTTAAAATGACACAGAACGGAAGAGAGTGTTCACCTTTGAGTTAGAGAAATGAGATTTAGATGACCTGAAATTCTGTTTTTTACTTCCTCGCATCAGGAGTATATCTATCTTTTAATTATTTGCATGGATTACTTTTATGTAAAAATAAAGGACAATATTAAAAATATTGTCAAAATTGATTTAGGTTGAAGTCATATTGGAAATACCAATTATTTCCCTAATGTCTCCGTTATACCCATATAGGATAGTTTTATTAACACATTCAGCTTGCCCCTCAAATGTCTAGAAGTAAAGAGAGAGCTGGATATGGCTTCCCCCTTATTTAGATTTAGGCCTTAAATGATTTAAGTAGCAGCTGCTTCTTGATGACAGCAAATCCATAGATAAAAATTACTTATGAGGCTCACTGCCCTTTAATATTTTTAAGAGTTTATTTATTTATTTTGAGAGAGACAGACACAGCATGAGTGCAGGAATGGCAGAGAGAGGGAAAGAGTGAGAGTCCCAAGCTCTGGGCTGTTGGCGCAGAGCCTGACCTGGGGCTCAAACTCACAAAACAGTGACATCATGACCTGAGCTGAATCCAAGAGTTGGATGCTTAACTGACTGAGCCACCCAGGTGGCTCAATCATTAATTAAATCATTGCCCTTTAATTAATGTCCTTGCATGTGTGTGTACATGTTATGTATATGTGTTCCACAATCAGGATTCCTGAGTGAGAAAAAGTAGTTGCTTAGAGAGTTTGTACCTTCTGCCTCCACCAGTGACCATGATTTAATCCCTTACCTTTGTTATCTTTCAATGAAAAGTTGTGGTTATTTGTTGCATCAGTTGTTAAGCTGAAATAAAACTGGTGTCCGTTGGATGGCTCATCTCTATCAACAGCACTGATCTTCTGGATAACCTGGAATGGAGAATTAAAACATGTTGTGCTCGGCTTTGTTTTCTGTGATAGAAAAGAGCAATTTTACACCATATAATAAATACCATCCTCCTGGGAGGAAAGACCAGATATACTACTATGAACCCAATCTAAAAAGGGCTCTGAAAAACAAGCCATGTCCTTTTCAAATGCTGTGTCTGAATTTACTTTTGTGAACCAGAGAAATAAGCTGTACCAGCTGATGACGGCATCCCAGTAAGCATTACAAAAACACTGAACAAAATGGATGAGTAGAACAAACCACACAAAGATTTTACTGCGCCTAATTCTTAGGAGTTCAAGGTGCTTACGACCTGCTGTGTAAAGTGGGGAACAGCTCAATCAAGCTTAATATGCCAGACTTCTTAAAGGAGTCAAAGCCCTCAACCATTTACCATGGCTTTTACAATGTTTGTCTTTCTTCCTGAGAAATTTCATCATCCCAATTAAACCAGAATTTTAAAGTTCCTTCAATATTATTAGTTTATACTACATATCAAAGTGTTAGTTTTGCTGAGACATGCTGGTTGATTATATTTTATCTTAAAGCCGGCAGAATTTCAAAGGCAAGAACTGCTGGATATTTTAAAAGTCACAAGCTAGGAGGCTGGTGTTCTGAAAGCTCTTACCTGCCCTGGCTGGGCATTCTCGCATACCGTGGTTTCATACTCCATAGCAAATTCAGGGGCATTGTCATTGATGTCGAGTATAGTAATGGCCACATAGCCTCTTCCAACTTGAGATGGATTCTCTAATAAAGAGGAAAATGTCTTATTTATTCTGAGAGTAAAGCTGTTATTCCATTACCATTTTACTCAAGAAACTCCTATTAAAAATAGAATCAATCAACATGGTTTGCCTCTCTAAATCATGATCACAATAAGAAAATGACCAAATGTTGAATGAAATCTAGAAACTTAACACTGTAGACTTCAACGAGAGCAACAAAATTTGATCCAAACATCATAAGTACTTACAGTATATACATTTTTTTGTCCTTGATAAAAATATCATTAGAAAAATGACCAATGACCAATAAATCATGAATCTCAATGTTCCTTGAAGCTAGGGCTCAGATGTGTATGACTACACATAAATATGTACATCCATATATGTACATAATAAGCATAACATAGAAGTGTGCATTATTCCTTTAATGTTTTTCTTACCAGGGACTCAAATTAGTTCAACATCAATATGCAAATCTGAGTGTCTTGGCTAGAGATCAACTTACTACTTTCTGGAAGCTATTGGCCCAACTCTGTATCAGCATAAATACAGCTTATGAAATATGACTATGAAGCAACAAGAAATCCTCTGAAGGTAACTCAGGCCCATTATTTTATAGTCATCTCTTTTCATTAACTTTCTGAGAATTAGAAAATACAGTGAGTGAATATAAATTTATTTCACATCTTGAAGTTCCAGATTTCAAAAACTTTGCTTAATTCAAATAAGCATGTGATATAGCTCAAGTAGAAACTATAACCTCGTGACAGCCTAGTCACCACTCTCAACGTCCCCCATCCTAACTGAATATTAAGCCTTGCAACTTACGGCTCTCCATGGCAAGAACTGTGATATTATGAACAGCATTTGTCTCTCGATCCAAAGATTTGGCGGTTGTAATAACTCCACTGTTGGCATCGATATTGAAATATCTCTCCAAATCTGTGTTTCTGTCAATTGAATACCTAATTCCACATTAAAAAGAAGAAAAAAAACTTCGGTATTTATGTTTGATTATAATGTGCTAAATTTATTTCATTAATGACATGGTCAGTCATCAGATCCTGCTGATACCCATAATCTGTCATATTAGTAACAAATACATGCCTAGTTTAAAATTTCACCAAAGTTATAGTTGGTTGATAAATTCCTGTCAGTAATCTTTTTGCTTTTCTGTCAGTAAAAAAAATAAACACCCTAGTAGAGTTCTCTTCATAGCAGATTTGATATTTTAAGCTTCAAATTTTTTTATTATGTTGGCCCCCCAAAATAATTTACAATAGACTTAGTAGCCTCTGCCATGGTTATAGGCCCTTCGAATGAATTTCTATAAGTGAAATATTTATAGACATCTTGCCCATTCAAATATACTTAGTAAAAGCTTTTTCTTGACAACTCCAGCCAGATCTTAACCCCCAGTTTAAAAAAAAAAAAAATCACTCAGGATCGTGAACAGGATTCCATAGATATGTTTCAAGGTAGAGCCCCTAAAATTCCATGGATATTTTGGTGTGTAGGACCATTTTATCAAAAAAATTGCTATCTAAACAGGAGTGAAAAATGACTGCTCTACCTGTATTCTTAATCCATTATGCTGTTATTTGTTCCATATACAAAATTCACCCACCTCCCATTAATGAGTGTCTTCCAACGCCACCCCCAGTCATTGAGTAAAGGAGTCTCATTTAGAAACAAATAACAGATAAACATATACCCAAGAAAGTATTTTATGTTTCCATAGTTCTCCAACTACTATTATAAACAATATCATCTATTCCCAGTCTGCTGTATCACAAAATGCTAGACATAGAGCAAGGAAAGAGGAGGCATCGGAAAATGTTAGAAGATTAACCACAAACCAACAAATCTTGTCTTTGTCCAGCAAGAGACATTTGGGTATTGACAATCTTAGGAACCTATTTTCTGATGAATTCTATTTTCTTGATGGCATCTGAAACAAGATGATAAGCTGAGAGAGCAAAGGGGTATAGGTGATTTGAGGAGAGTATTCATTTTTTAGGAGAGACATAAATATAAATACAAAGAGACCAGAGGATGCCTAACAGAAGAGCTAAGCATTGTGGACCGATCCTCTGAGATTATGTTCATCAATGTAATGTGCGACCAGTCACCCTATTTGTCTCTCTTGCTCTGTTGTCATCCATGTGTTTGAAGGTGCATTAAGAGCACAGGGTTATTTTAATTGGTCCTGGACAGTGGAAGAGGAGGGGGGAATGGACGATAGGGGCACGTACATAAGTGTGATAATAATGAAGGCCCGTGAGATCTAGGTTGGTAAAGAAGAACTAAGGAAATAAGGGAAGATAGGCTGATATTGACAAGATTCTCATAGCATCAGTAGATTGTAAATCTCTTTCAGGATGCAGGGATTTCTAAAGTGGGAAGTGGTGGACAGAAAGTGAGACACCTGAAGCAGATTTTCAACAGTAGCATATATATGAGAGCTGACAAGTCAACTGTATGTTCATAAGAATCTAGGACTAAATCAAGGGAGAAGAACAGATTACTGGAGTCAAGAAGTCCAAGAAACTGAAATGGGCAGAAGGCATAAGTAGGCATTTTTCCAAAGAAGACATCCAGAAGGCTAACAGGCACATGAAAAGATGCTCCACATTACTCATCATCAGGGAAATACAAATCAAAACCACAATGAGATACCACTTCACACCTGTCAGAATGGCTAAAATTAACAACTCAGAGAACAACAAATGTTGGCAAGGATGTGGAGAAAGGGGAACCCTTTTACACTGTTGGTGGAAATGCAAACTGACACAGGCACTCTGGAAAACAGGGAGGTTCCTCAGAAAGTTAAAAAGTAGGATTACCCTATGATCCAGCAACTGCACTACTAGGTATTTACCCAAAGGATACAAAATTATTGATTCAAAGAGGCACATGAACCCTGATGTTTACAGCAGCATTATCAACAACAGCCAAATTATGGAAAGAGCCTAAATACCCACTGACTGATGAACAGATAAAGAAGATGTCATGTGTGTGTGTACGTGTGTATTTATACATACACACATACACATATATATACATGTATACATACACATGCATATATACACACAATGGAATATTGCTCAGCCATCAGAAACAATGAAATCTTGCCCATTTGCAATGATACGGATGGAGCCAGAGAGGATTATACTACGTGAAATAAGTCAGAGAAAGACAAATGCAATATGATTTAACTCATTTGCAGAATTTAAGAAACAAAACCTATGAACATAGGGGAAGGGGAAAAAGAGAGGGAAGCAAACCACAGAGACTCCTAACTACAGAGAACAAACTGAGGGTTGTTACAGGGGAAGGGGTGGGGGAGGGGCTAAAAGGGTGATGGATGTTAAGGAGGTCGCTTGTTGTGATGAGCATTGGGTGTTATATGTAAGTGATGAATCACTAAATTCTACTCCTGAAACCAATATTACACTGCATGTTAACTAATTAGAATTTAAATTGAAAAAAAAAAAGACCAAAAAAGTGAAAGGCCAATATGTTTGATGAGTCATGGTTACAGTTACCAATCATCATGCAAGAGTTTATGATTGGAAGGAATATAACATTCCAGGAACTAAGATCCTCAATGAATCAGTGTGATTATTGTATATCTGGTGGTTGATCATGACACGGAAAATTCTAAGTCTAAGGACACACTCCACAAAAGGTTTGAGAACTTTGAAGGAAAAAAGAAAATCTAATTGTTTGAAGATGATGATGGCAGTACAAACAAAACGTACTCACTCTCACTTCCAGGATCTGTGCTACATGGGATATGAGAAAAATCAATAAATCTCCCTTGAGTTTCTCCATACCCTCTTCCTTAATATCCTTCTGTTACAGCGAACCCTCTTTATGCCTATCAGAATCAAACATTGCCCCATCTGCACGGACCTTCTCAAAAGTGTTTTTCCTCGGAATAAGATACTTTTCCCTCCGTACAACTTTATTTGCATCAAAAGCAAAAAATGCCTTCTACTAAAAAAATACTTCATATACACTTCCCCATGTGTGTCCAGTTCATCATTGGCCCTCATATTGTCAAATCCACTGTTCACTTCTCTGTTCTTACTAGTTCTCTCATTCAAAGATACTATGATTGACCACTGACTCCTCCTCAAAACACATTCTCCATTTGCCGTTACCAGTACCACATATTCTCTGTGTTTCTCCTACCTCACTATCCATTCTCTTGCAGTTGCCTTGGCTGCTCCACCTTCCTCTTCCTGACTGCTCTTTACTTAAACTCTGAAAACTCTCCTACAGCTCCTCTTCTATTTTTTATATAAACTCCTTTTCCTTCGCAACTTATACAGTCCCATGGCTTAAATAACTTCTGTATATCTACTCCCAAATTTACATAAAATCTCCTTGGTCCACTAGACATATACATTGAATTGCCTGTCTAATGTCACCTCATGGATAAACAAATGAACTGAAATGTAACATGTCCCAACTGATGTTATAACTCTTACAATCTCCCAAGCCCCATCTTCCCCTACTCTTTCTCTTCTGAGTAAATGACACCACTAGTCACTTGAATGCATAAACTAAAAATCTAGAATTGGTCAGTGACTTGTTTTTCTCGCTTGCTCTTGCATCCAGTTTCTTAGCAACTCCCAAGTACAAGCAGCCCAATGACTGTAGGCTGTAGCCTAGATTTTGCATTATTTTGCTCCTTATCAACATATTAGGAGAAAACCAACAAATTGCTCTCCTAGAATATGGTGAAGGGAGTCAGAGCAGATGTGGGGAAAGAACGAGCTGTTGGCTTGAGATGGAAGAACTTGGCAAGGACGCAGAGGACACAAAATTGTCCAGAACACTCCTGGAGGCGTTTATGCTTCTTAATCACAAGGACTTGGGATCACTGAGGCTTAAAGGGGTACCTTTTTTTTCCAACCAGTTGCTCTAGACATACAAAAACGCAAATTTATATATGAGGCATTCACTACTGTATAAAGTTGCCTGAGAAAAGTAACCTCTTAATCAAGAGAAGTGAAGCTTATATGGGCATATTTTACATGTGATCTTAGCCAAAAGGCCGCGAAATGATAAATGGGCATTTTTTTAAGTGAGAGGTGCCAGGTGTCTCTCAGCAGGGCTGACCTAGGAAAAGGAAGACTATAAAGAGTTCAGAGGAGCACTCTCTGCAGTTCTGAACCCACTGGCCTAGGCACTGAGATGTTCCATGGCCTGATTCAATTAGAGACTGAACAGAAAGGAAGAGGACTGGTTGTTTCTCTAACCACAAACTAAAGTGAATTTCAGGTCATCTTCTAGTGCCATTAGTGGTGTGTGGATTCACAAGGATCCCTCGAGTTTCTGCAAATTACTTCCTAAGAAAACATGGCTTCTTTTAATGTATGGTGGAGAAACCAATGAAAGAGATCACTTCTATAATCTGCCACAGTTAAAGCTTCTGGTCTATCCATTTATTAGGCAGACAGCTTGAAATCTCAATATCCAGCCTCAATCCTTTTCTTGAGAGTTGTTAAGTGCTCCAGATACCTGCAGCATCTTCAACTCAAACTCAGTAGATCTAAAAGCACATTGAGCAACCTTTCCCCAAAACCATCACTTCTTCAGAACATTCCCATTTTCAGAACAAGTTGAGTATTTAAAGCATAGTTTACATTCTTCTCTGAATCCTCAACTGTGAAGGATCATGTGTAACAAAGACTTCTATTTACATGTCTAATATTCATTCACCCTTAATTCTTACTAATAGAGCCTTGCTTTTGTTAGAGGCAGTCATGTGTTCAGCTGAACAACTACAATTGCTCATCTCCCATGCTGAATTGGTGCCGGTGTCCTTATATTAAAATTTTAGCAAATGAGATGAAGAAAGTTGAGTCGAGCATGACTGAAAAAGTCCTACAGTGATAGGATAGAGCCGCTAATTCAGCTGGCATTTGATTTCTGCCCCTTCCCCTCCATTTCACCTGGGACATGAACACAATGGAAGAGGTCCAAAAAATATCTTGTAAATATGAGGTGATGAGTGCTTGGCATGAGAAGCCAAGGCCCTGATGACATTATACTGCCAAATTGTCAGTCCTTGGGTGCATAGCTCCAGACTTCTCATTAGTAAGTCATTACCATTAAGCTTTGTTGCTGCTGGCCAAGCACAATTTCTAACTAGGGCAAGCAGTTACTATTATTGTGGTACTTCAGTAGTAGATACTAACATCTCACAGTTGGTTGTGGATGGAGCCAAGATTCAGAACCATGTCATCTGATCCATCTTTCCATTATATACCACATTAACTATAAATGAGCTTTTAGTCCCTGCCACTTATAACTCTATGATTCAGCTGCTTTTCACTTTTTCCCCAATGCTCTCTTATCTAAACCCCAAGCCAGTCAAACTGATGTTAACTGATTAATTAAAAGGCCATGTGTATCTCCATTTCTGATGTGTTTCCTCACATTGGCCCTCCTGTACTCCATGTTTCCTCCTTTACAATTATTTTAGTCCTATGATTCCTTGAAGACAGTCCTCTAGCATTAAAGCATCAAGCCTTTCCAATTACATAAAAAAGAGTTTATTTTTTCCCCACTCTGGGCCTCTCCAAGGCCCCGGATGTGGAGCAGGCACAGAGGGGTTGCCTTGGCTTCTGCTCTAACTCATCCCCATCTTCCCTGTCTTTGAACGCATGAGACTTAATTGCCATCCTGGAGAATTGCATTCCTGCCTCAGAGACCCTCAAGCCTCAGAGGTTTGGGGCTTTGCTTGTGGAGAAGAGCAAATGGTTCAGAAAATGTGGTTGATTTATTTGTGAGGAAAAGGAAGGCTCATGGGACCGGGTCCTGCCATAGATCATTCTGAAGAAAATGGGTAACGGTTTTAGAAAGAGAGCCAAGAACAGCATCGGAAAGCAGCAAGATTTAAGCCTAAAAGCTAACATCTTATTAATTTTTGTCAACCCGACAGTGTTCTTCATTTCAATCCATGCCTGCTCCCAGTATCAAGTTTCTGTTAAGTCACACCAGTTATAATTTTGGAAAATTCTTACAAAAATAATGTAGTATGATGTGATGGACTATGGGATCCCATGATTAGAAGTCAGGAGACCCTGGCATATTAGCACCAAACTTGATCTGACTACCTGTAGGAGTTTAGCCCGTCAGCCCAAATTTATTGAGTTGAAATAGAGATCTCCAAAATTTTGTAAGTGTCTGATCTTAGCAATTACCCTACATTATCACACAGAGTCATTGTGTATTTTTGTAACTGTAATTTTCCTAGGATCAGACAAAACATGAGGGCACTCAGTACAGGGAAATCAAGGGTGTTCCTATAGTATATTGCCAAAGGGGGAAAAAAAGAGAACAATTCATAGTCAAAGCAACATCTCTAAAGTTTAGTTCATTAAAGCCATTCTGTTTTAAAAATATAACGCACGCATATAATCCACAATTGGCCTTTCTTGGTTTGTATAAAGAATACAGGCTGTCACTAAAATTCTTTAATGTTTAATGTAGGGAACAGTTGGAGGACACATATTTGGATCTTCCTGTTCTTTAGATCTTACAACTTTTTTCAAAATTATTTTAAACTAAAAACAAAAAGCAAAGCAAAAACAATTTACAAATGATGCCTTTTTAAGAAACCCTGCAGTATTCAGGACCTCTGGACTTGGTGCTCACCACCGCAAACTACATGCAGGGAAATAAAGGACAAAATTTATTTTGTCCATGACCCTGCCACTGACCTCCAGTACTCATTTGGGCTTTCCATTCACTATTTATACTGTTTCTCTGGCTGCAAAATTAGGAAGTGTTACAAGATGATTTATCATTTCCAGATTTAACACTGGCTTTTTAAAGTAAGATTTTGTGTACAGTCTCTTTACAGATAGATAACAAGAGGGTTGGGACCACATCTTACTTGGCTGTATATGCTCAGTGTTCTGTACATCTGCAATAATATGAATTCCCTAATATGCGCCTGGTATTATCATTGCTGCTGTTGGATAAGCTATAGAGATCAACTGAATTGTTCTTCCCAAGTAGCATTCTTATTGCCCAACTACTGAGATGCATGTCAACGCTCACTAAAAGGCTGTGTGGGTGAGTGAGCTAGATTAACACAGATGTATCATTGCTACTCCCCAAATGGCAAAAGATAATGTGATAAATATACATGGACAAATCTGAACAACAGAAATAGCTGAGTCATTCAAGTTGAGATCTTAAGAAATGCACGTGTGGGTGTATGTGCGTGCCTGTGTGCGTGTGCGTGTGTGTGTGCGTGTGTGTGTGTGTGTGTACTGCTGTAAGGAGCATGCAGCTTCTGATACAGACCTTGCTAAAATCCCGGAGCCACATTTTCTGTGTGACCAGGAGGCAGATGTATTATAACACAGGAATGATAATGCTTGCCTTAAAGGACTTAAACAAGAACTTTTCTTCAAAATAAACTACTGAGTTCAGCACTTAGTGATGCTACCCTTTGCACTCTCACCCCCTGCTGATAATGGCAACTCAGTTCTTTGGAGATTTAAACCTTCCCAATCTCATGCAATCTTGATGGTACTCACCATCAAGATGCCCAGAACTTCCTGGGTAAGAGACAGGACCCACGTCCTAAGGCCAAAAAACTTTCCAAGAAACGTGAACCTTAAACAGAGGGCCACGAGAAAAGAAGAGGGTTGACACAGTTTCACCCCACTGCCCTCTCCTCAAAAGATGATCTCATTCTTGCTGCTCCTATTTCTAGAAAAACCTTACTCTTCTGTTTTCAGAGGACTGGCCATTCAGTGTTTCCTTTAATTCTGTGAACTATCCCTGATTATTTCAATAAATTCCTTTTCTTTTTTTCCCAGTTGTCTAGGGCCAATTTCTGTTATTGCAACTAAAAATGCTAACAGTACAGTTCAACATAAGTATAGCTCCTTAATCTTTCTATCTCATGTGTAGTTCCCTAAGACTCACATCAAAAAAAAAAATGATGGATTTAGTATTCTTCTATTCATCATACTTTTCAATAAGCATTTTAAATGTAAAAATAATATAAGGGCCAAATCGAGAGAAATGTAATCTCTAATAAATTCATTTTACCTGGAGTCTTCTGAAAGCTAACTCAGAAGACCTGTACTCCAAGCAGAGTTCTAATTCTAGAGCAATATAATAAAGAATGGAAAAAATTGATCACATACATTATTTCCTACTTAACACATTTTGAAAATTATCTCTGGATATTTAATACACTAGTATAATAAAAACACTTTTTTAAATCTTTATCATACCCGAACATACTTTTTAAAAATTTTTAGTGATAGTTTATTAAATTGGGCAGCCTTCTGAAATAGATTAAAGCTCCTATTTTCCTGGTGGAATTCATTTCTGCCACTTTTCACATGAACCACTATTTTTCCTCTATGTTACTGGCTAAGTTTCTTGCAAAATCAGATACTAACAAATAATTTAGATTAAAATAATATGTACAAATATATGCATGCATACAGCCACTTAAAAAAAAAAACGACACACTGAATTATTCAAACATCCCAAATGTGTTCATACTAGTCACACTACATAATGTAATATCCGATACTATTTTCTCATCTTTTATCTGAGAACATAAAATACCAGGAACGCCAAAAAAGCCTGCAGGTAAGTAATACTACCTTAGTATCCTTGAACATAAGTACAAATGTAGTTGTGTATTTAACTTGTTAGAAACTCTGAAAACAATCCTCATTAATTTTTATGACCCCCCCCACATCTGATCTTATTTATAATGATATAATGTTTCAATCCATTGGCTATTTTTAGCACAGGGACTTTGGGCTGTTTTGTGCTACCTATGGAGGTAATTCTGCTGATGTTATAAAACAGCACTAGACTCTTAGGATGTAACTAATAAAACATAAACAGACTTTGTATAAAGGTTTCTTGGTTTGTCCAAATCCTGCCCTCCCTCAAAGCCTTGCTTCTGCTATCATTCCTTCAAATGAAGTCTCTCATCCAGCGAGCTCGGAGTGACTACAATTTATCTCACGATTTGCTCTGTTACAGCTCTGACACTTTCCCCCATCATTTTAACTTTTATAGGATCTTATTTCTTCAGCCAGATTGGAAGTTCCTTGAGGTCAGAGGAAATGTTGTATTCATCTTTGTTTTTTCCCATCAGTATTCACCCCAGCACGGTGCACAAAGGAGGTTCCTAATAAATGCACGCTGATGCGCTGCTCAGGCCCCGAGTGCTGACATGAAGGATGAAGAGTGCTCCAGAATCTAGGCTGCTCTTACAGTGTCTCCCATCTCACTGATGAGAAACACAGAAGTTTCTAACATTCGGAAAAATGATCAAAATCAGCAGAACGTGACCTGTCCTTCCAAGTTCAATACATAAACCCTGATATTTGGCATTCAGGGACAAAATTTACATGAAATAGTAAGCACCTACAGAAAACATGAAGAGCCAGATATATGCTGGACCTCAGTTATCTACTTTTGCTTTCAAAAAGCTCTTCTTCTTCTTCATTTTTTTTTCTGGCTAAGTAATCTTAACTATCACCCAATTTCCGTTTTGGGCTTCTAGTTTCTATATGGGCAGAGGAAAACAAAGTGTACACGACATGATGGGGAAGATACCCTATCTGGATGCTAGGCAAGCTATAAGGAAGATATGATATTTCAAAATGGTGTTCTAGTCTGGCTAAGCACTGGGCTCTGAGTATGTTCAATTTTTCCATCTATTGCTACTATACTTCTAGATGGTCAAAATGCTTTCTCATGATGTAGATGCCCAGTCCTCTTTTAAAGAAGGGATGTATGCACAGAGAAGAGTTACTCATAGCTTTGGCTGATGCCAAAGGTAGGTAAAAATAAAAAGTGCTGAGCAAGGCAGAGATCATGTGAGAAGAGGCTCTCATTTCTGTCTTTTTAGAGAAAAGTGAATGTATTTCTTTCTAGAATTCTACTCTCGCCCTCCACATATTGGTACGTCTCCCTAATATAAATAGCATACGCTAGATTTTAGTATTGTGCTACAAAAAATGTCAATTAATTAAATACTAATGATCCAATTTCCATCCTGTTTTATAGTTCAAACACAATTGGCCTAATTTTAAGCAGTTACAATAAAACAAATACTACTTTTCCATTCCTCTAAGCACCACAACATTTCTAAAGGTGTGAGCACAAAGCTCACAATTCTATGACACTTCGGGTTCTAGCTTAATCTGGAAATTCACTTCCTAAGATCTCGGTAGACTGTGCCATCTATCCATCCAGTGGCATTTAATTGAAGGAGGGCTTACATTTTGATAGGTACTGGAGTGCCCAGTGCAAACACATGTTTGTGTATGTACTGGAACTTCTGTGAATACAGAATAAATGTCACTACAGATTGCCAATACAGTTGCTTGTAAAGCATGTCTCCTTTCATTGACTTATTGACCTTGAAATAAAAATGGAGGGAAACACCATAAACTATAATAACAGCAATGGATAATGTTAATACTTCCTCACACTTTAGTCATAATTTTCAGTTTAAAATCATTGGTTACTATCCCTTTATTACTTAATCTTCAAAAAACTTGGGATAAGGCAGAATAGGGTTTGCTTTTCCTTTTTACTGGGTATATGGGAACTTAGGAGGCTAAGTGGCATCCCCTAGGTAACTCAGCAAATAGCAGTGCTGAGAAGAGAACTAGTCTTCTAGAGAATGCACGATAGTACATGCCTATTATTAAACTAGAATATGATGGGAGGAGCCTGGACTCTTAAAGGTAGATATCACAAATGATTAGGAGAAGAGAAATATATGAAAGACAGATCCAGAAAAAAAAATCAGCTATGAATGATTGAGCTGACCTTATAAAAAACAGTGTAAAAATGTTTCAAAAATATAAGTAGTAAATATTAACTCAGGGGCACCGGGGTGGCTCAGTCAGTTTAGCATCTGACTTTGGCTCAGGTCATGATCTCACGGTTCATGAATTTGAAACCCGGGTCAGACTCAGTGCTGACAGTTTAGAGCCTGGATCCTGCTTTGGATTCTGTGTCTCCCTCTCTCTCTGCCCCTCCCTTGTTCACATTCTATCTCTCAAAAATAAACATTAACATTTAAAAAATAATATTAAGACATTAATTTTCCAAAAGACAAAATATGCACACATGACAACATTTTAGTCCACTTTGATCAAAGGCTGTCCTCTTTAGTTGTGAGATTTAGGTGTTCAAAAACTAATTTAATACAGTACTAACCTGAACTTTCAGGTCACCTTCATTAGCCTTAAGAAAAAGAAAATGAGGTAAAAATAAATTCCTGGCCAGCCTCTTTCATTGATGAAAGCCACAGAGATCGGTACCTCCAATATCAACAGAGTTCACCTTCTGACCCTTTCTACCACTGCGCTTCTGGGAGTAGACCTGGAGTCACTTCATCTCTACCTCAAGTCACTACCCACCTGTCCTCTTATTTTCTCCCCAATTTATTATATAATACTGCATTTTTTCAAATAAAGTACTATAAAAAGCAAAATATTTATGTGGAGAGACTTTAACAGGATGCTACACAAGGAACTGGGTAAAGGAAAAATAAGAAACAAAATAAAAATGCAATGCAATGTATCAACTTTTCTTACCTCCTCTCACTCAAGTATGGAATCATGATATATATGTGTCTCTTTTCTTATATTTCCAACATCATGAAAGTATTCTCTTTCTTCCCATTAAATGATTTAAGCAGAAGTCTGACTATTCTGAGTAGCTGATCTATGCCTACAGGCATGCTGTGTCTGTTCATAAGGGAAGGACACTTACATGTGTCACTAACAGATGTGATACTATAACAAAACCCCAATTCAAGTGTGTGCAAGTCAACAAGATTTGGTGGATGGAGCTGAGCTTAAGTTAGGAAAATGTTCGGGCAACGAAGGCTGGACTATTATAGGGAGAAGGGGAAGGATTGTTCTATCTGGTACATTCATGACTTCTGAATGTTCTATTGCATAAAAGAGTATATTCCTAGAGATAGTTTGTGATCACTGTGTTAAAAATAATGCAGCCATCCATATAGCCCGAATTTATTGTATAGAGAGGGAGATGCCGAGTATGACTTCAATTTTGAACAATTATTTTAAACAATTTCTTCACTAGACTATGATATTAATATCAGACAAAAGAGGAGAGTGGTAATTATATTACATATGTTCTATATAGATAGATATTATATATATAATCCCATATGTCCCTAAATAAGCTTATAATTTCAGGGAGGTAAAAGACTGTAAGCTTTTCATAACTAAGAATCATTGTCTTCATTATAAATTAATTATATATATGGTGATTATATGTATACCTAAATAAGCTTATTATTTTAGGGAGGTAAAATATTATTAGCTTTTCTTAACTAAGAATCATTGTCTAAATTATGGGTATTTTTCATGACAGTTTGTAGTCAATGTCTGGACTTAGCTCAGAAGTTAGCTCAAAAGCTCTTAGCATTGTCAGACAGCAGTTAAATCTAAAAGGCTGTGGTTAACTTATTAGCTGAATACAAAATACTCACTGATTTTTGTACTTTATACTTTTATCTTTTTGTAATCAAAATCCAAAAGGTCACACCGAAAATTTTTACTAGTGAACTCAAGCTAAGACATGTAATACAAAGAAATTGCAAATATATTCTTTGTAAGATTCACCTAAAAAGACATAATGTATCATATGCATATACATACTAACACATGCATACATAAAAACATACACAGGGATCACAGGTTGCAAATTATATGTAAAAAGTGTGAACCTGGATACTGTGATATTTTGAAGTGTTTACCTATCATCATTTTGTTAGTTGAAAAGAGATAAGTTGCTTAGAACCATGTGTCTGGTCTTGATACAGGACTATTGATAAAACACTTTAAAATAGTCCTTAGATGGAGATAGTTATATTTTTTGTAAGTGAAAATACTAAACAAATATATGGTAACCAAATAGGTCACAATGAGAAAGTGATCTATTTAAAAGTTAATTCCTAATTTAAATTGTTTATAAAATGAGTCTTCTAATATATGCATATAGCCTGTAACTAGGACACACATCACTTCATCTTTGAACACAGGTTGTTTTGAAAGAGCTCAGGATAATTGGTTAACTAGGAACATCAGCTATGGCTTGTGGATAATAATGGATGCCTAAAAATATTGCTATGTAATAATGGACTTGGATAATCAGGTGAAATATTTTGAAGTTAGTAAAATGTTGCTCTGATCCTGTTTCACTTCTGCTGCTGTGGCTCAATGCATATACAAAATGAGGGGCGCCTGGGTGGCTCTCAGTCGGTTGAGCGTCCGACTTCAGCTCAAGTCATGATCTCTCAGTCTGTGGTTCAAGTCCCGTGTTGGGCTCTGTACTGACAGCTCAGAGTCTGAAGCCTGTTTCGGATTCTGTGTCTCCCTCTTTCTCTGCCCCTCCCCCGCCCGCTCGCTCGCTCTGTCTCTCAAAATAAAGACTTAAAAAAATTAAATACATATACAAAATTGGTCTTCATTTGCCATGAACCCAAAACATCATAACGTAGAGCCACAAGTTGTGAATAAAGCACATTCTTGTACAACTGCAGAAAAGGAGAGCAATGAGCTTTTACCTCACAGGGCTGTTGGAAGAATCCGGGTCATGAGCCGTGACAGTGCCAATGATATTCCCAACTTGGGTAGCCTCCGACACCTCCATGGGGTACAAGGGTGAGGAAAACACGGGGGGCTCATCCACATCTTCCACAATTATTTTCACCGTGGTCGTGTCGCTGAATGGACCCAAGCTTAGGAAGCGAGGGTCAGCATCTTTGTTTGCAGCTTCTATCCGGAGTGTGTAACTTGTTTTGGCTTCAAAATCCAGGTCCTGTGAAGAAAGTTATTAGGAAAATCAAATTACCAATTAAATAGTCAGCTAAGCAGAGCCTTTTCATTTATGAATGTCAAGAAACACAGAAAGGACTCAGCCACGAAAATGCACCATCAGCATTCACAAAAAATAAATAATATTGCCAATCAGAATCCTTGCTGTTTTTCTGGCTCAGAGACAATGGTAAGTGCTTTTGAGCTAACTTAATCCACTCTACTGCTGAGCAGTGCATGGGCAAATGCAAATCTTTAGAATATTATTTGAAAGACAACTGATAAGATTGAAAAATCTTTCCAACAGGGATATCAATATAATATTCTTCAACCATGTAATTTAACTGCACTATCCAAGGGTGCACATTAAAAAGAAAGAAAAATACAAGTTTCTACTGAAATTCTTATTTAAAAGGTCATCTTTATTGATTTCACGGACTCCATTACAATCCTGAGCTTTTATGGGTGCTCCAAAGGGGGGTGCACAGGATTGGTGGTACGCGGAGTTTGTGCCCTCTAAACACACGGCCAGTTCTCAATGAAATGCCCATTGTTTCTTTCTCTACAATTCCTCTACCGGCACACACTGTGCCTCTTTGCTTGATGGCTGACAGTTATATTTCAGAATCTCAATTCTATAACTTTCCTAAAGGATTAACATGCTAACACATTACTCAAAAATAGTGACCCAAGTGAAACCATTTGGTAGCTTTAAAAAGTTGTAAGGGCAATTAAATGCTGTCCTAGGAAAGCACCATCTGTGGGAAAAAAAAAGAATTATACACACAACATGCTGAAGTTGTTTGTGACAATAAAATGTTTCTCTTTCTTCAAGGGATAAAAAGCCTCAGATTTTAATGACTTTCAGTCTCAATCTCACCACTGAAAAGCGGTCTCCAAATATCCCTTATGTTCAATGAGATAAAACAAAAATAATTGTTTAAAATAGTAAAGAAATAGTATGAAATATAATGCATGATATAATTGTCATTTTTACTTAATGGTTATATCACAAAAGTGTATTAGGAAAAATGGGTGGAAACATGTTAAAAATTATAATCCAACCTCATCGATCATGTACATGGGCACATGTGTTACATACATGTAGGTATGCATATATTTCAATTGATCCCCAAAGGTCCCAATGTAGTCATATAAATATAAAATAGGATATGTACATATACACACACACTGAAAGTATATATATATATGTGTGTGTGTGTGTATGATGTATAGAATATATATATACTATACACAGATAGACATAATACACATATACACATTAACCCACATACATACTAAATATACAAATATTGATGTATATTTGCAGATATATATTATATAAAGAGATGCCATGGCTCATCTCTGGTTAATACTGTGAAAAAATATAAATCAATACTCAAAATAGGTTTACAATATCTAGATAAAGGAGCACTTACTGAAATGTTTACTGGCTTCACATCTGTCTCATCCAATAGACTGTAAGCTCCAGACTGTTTTGTTAATTACTAGCATTCCAAATGCCTATTATGAATTCAGTACATAGAAGGGGCCCAATAAATTCTTGTCGAATTAGAAAAAAACTAGACCACAGATATCCAGGACACAGAGCCTTAAAACTGAACTATACTTTTGCCCTAGAGAATCCTGATCGCCAAAGTAGGGGATGGGGGAAAAGAACAATTAGGTCTATTGATATTCTTTAACACACACACACACACACACACACACACACACACACACACACACACACACACACACCCTTCTTAGAACTGCTACAGGAAAATGCAGTTTTAATTCTTTCTGAAGTTTCATATGAAAATTCAGGGGCACATGATAGTGCTCTAAACAACTCATTTGCAAATTCAGTGATATTTTTATGAGGCTTTTTTTGTCTATTACCTAAAAATATTTCTGGCTCAATAGTTCTCAACCAAATGTGAAAATCAGAACTACCTAGGGGAATTTTCTGACACATGAGTGGCCCCTTCAATGATGATTTTGATTCAGCAGATCCCCGATGAAGCACAAGAATATGTATTTTTAAAAGGCTCACTGGGTAATTGTGATGCAAACCCTCTTGTAAGAAGCCTGACCTTTGCATTAACATGGTCCTGTGCCCACACATATAATCCACTATTTAATTTGGGTATTGCTGAAAATAAAAAAAATAATTTACCTAAAGGCACTTACTTAGAGGCAGTAAACATACTGACAAACAGCTTAGATATTAACCTGTTTACTTTGTCCTTCTATTACTTACAAAACTGACAAATGATGAGAGGAATCTTATTTTTTATATGTATGATTGAATGTGTTTTAGACATCCTGTTTACCATCTCCTTTTATATCAGTTCAAACCTACAACTTTAAGATACTCATTCAGGTTTATCAGAAGGGATAACAAGTATTTCTGTATTCAAGTAAAAGTGTGATATATGAAACAATAATTTAGTGTCTACCCCGCAAATGAATGCAATTATTTTATAGCAAAATTTTTATTATCTGTCTAAAAGGCAACAACATGAGGTATAGACATCTGGATGCCACTGAGTCATAATGAAACACAGTATCACACATGATGATTGGTGCCTAAGAGCTATTATGAAAATAGGGCAATAAAAGAATTCATATGAAAGGCTATGAATCAAAATTACAGACAAAAGAAATTGCTATACAAAATGATTTTCAGAGCAAATCAGAATAAGCCAGACAACTAGTTTTCAAAGGGGGGGTGCAGTGTCACAGAATAGTAAAACACACTGAAGAAAAAGCTTTTGGAACCAAATTTTAATTCCTGTTTCTTTTTCTTACTGATTTCTATAGAAGCAATATAGTCCATAACTATTAGATTTAATGAACAGGATTTTACTTGAGGAAAAAAAATGTTAAAGTAACAGCTAAGGAAAGGCAAAGTTAAAGGAAGGAGATAAAGGTAATGTCTCAACAGATTATATTCAATATTAGAAGCTACATATCACTGCAGACTATATATAATTGGAATGAAACCAAACACTGTTCATGCTGTAGCCCAGGATAGCAAGCAAGATGTCGGATTAATAAGAACCTGGATTCAAATGGGAGTCTGTTCACCCAAACCAATGATGCCATAGAGACATTTCTGGGACCTGAAGAGGCTGTTCTTACATCTGTCAAGTGACATGTATGTCAGAGACACTGAAAGAGAGAAGCAGCTTATTTGGTATTTTTATTTCCTAGACTATAAAATAGGGCTGTTTATTTTTTTTTGCCATCAGAAATGACAAACTTCAGGATTTAAAAAAAATGCAGAGAACAAATCGATGGTTAGCAGGGGTGTGGGGTGGGTGGGGTGGTGAACAGGTGAAGGGGATAAAGAGGGCACTTATCTTGACAAGCACTGAGTAATGTATGGGACTGTTCAATAAGTCGATTGTACACCTGAAACTAATATAACACTGTATGTTAACTCTACTGGAAGGAAAATTTAAAAAAGTTAATTAAAAACTAAGCATTATAACTGAGGCAGGGGTGAACAACCTTTTTCTGTAAGGAAATACTACTAAATAATTAGGTTTTGCAGGGTATACATTCTCTGCCACCTGCAAATGAATTAGTGTGGCTGTGAGCCAATAATGCTTCATTTGCAGGTAATGAAATTTAAATTTGATATGACTTTCACATATCACACAACATCCATCTCCCTTCCCTATTTCTCAATCATTTAAATTTTTTTTTAATGTTTTATTTATTTCTAGGAGAGAGAGAGAGAGAGAGACAGCGTGAGCAGGGGAGGGTCAGAGAGAGAGGGAGTCACAGACTGAAACAGGCTCCAGGCTCTGAGCTGGCAGTCAGCACAGAGCCCAACACGGGGCTCGAACCCACGAACTGCGAGATCATGACCTAAGCGAAAGTTGGACGCTTAACCGACTAAGCCGTCGTGGTGCCCCTCTCAATTATTTTAAAAACACAAAACCATCTGGGGCTCTTGTGCTGTACAATAACAGACATGCAGTTGTGTCTCAACCCCTGATCTAAGGAGCCCAATAAGCTTATATTTCCAGACTAGATGCTCCCCCTTCTTTCTCCCATCCTTTTAACTACAATTAAAATGAACTATTCACTTACTAAACAGCACACTTTGTCTTCCAGTTCATATCACCTTCTGGCCTTTCTTTCACATATAATTTTGTCTTCCATTTCTCCTACTGAAGTCGCAAGGATACTATCACCTTCTTTATGAGTGTTCCCATAAACCCCTTACCTAACAAATAATAAACCTTACTTATATTTAAAGCTACCCACAAACAAGAAATTTTATAAACATTTTTAACGTGCATTTATAAAGAAGCAAGGCAGGTATTAATTGATATGAAAACCAATTAGCAGAGAATTCCAGTGAAAGTCAAAAGTTACATGTACAGAGGAGGAGACATATTATGTAAATTCTAGGCCATGTCCACCCACCACCTATTCCCTTCCTGCTATTGGAATTGGTTCAAAGACCAATTAGGGCTTCATACTGTATGGCATTATCACATTTAGGCACCTGCCTACCTCTCCAACGTCATAGGTTTGCTGTAAAGTACTCCTTACTTTAAAATACCTAGAACACTGCCTGACACCAAGTAATCACTGTATAATATTAACTTAGTTATTATTATTCTTAGATTATAAGCAAAAGAAAGTTAAGACCATACCTTCCTCTTCTGTTTCCCCCATGACACCAACATCTTCAGTAAAATCAATTTATAATATGATGGTTTGAATTTTAAAAAGTATATCATGAAGAGAGGGGTCTCAATAGTTCCCCCTGCCATTTTTGGCATTTTTAATGGTAAAACCTAAGTTAAAACATAATCTAGAATTCACTTAATATAATCACAGCACAACATTTTTCTTTCTCCATATAGCTTGGCTACGGGTCTATGGCCAAAGGTGCTCTCATGAAGCTCAAGGGCCTCCTTTCGACTCTTGTTCAAAATTTTGGGCAATGCTGGAGGTGACATTTAAGAATTGATCCAAATTAAACTCTTCTTTAAAAAAAAAAAGTACTTGAGAGAGAATGAGTACATGCACACACGAATGAATGCAGAGGGGAGGGGCAGAGAGAGAAGAAGAGAGAATCCCAACCAGGCTCCATGCTGACACAGGGCTTCATGATCTCATGACATCTCGTGTTTCATGAGATCATGACCTGAGACGAAATCAAGAGTGGGTCACGTTACTGACTGAACCACCAAGGCACCCCCTCCCCAAGTTAATCTTGTCTTTTGGAGATTGTTCATTCTGCTCTTCTAAACATGGGATGGTACCTACCATGAGAGCTGATTAGAGTGTGTGTGTATGTGTGTCGAGCAACACACATATGCCTGTCGATATATTCAGTGTCTTGTGTTTAATGTCGATTTTGTACAAAAGCGCTAAGATTACAATTTCCATTTCTTTCTCTGGAGATTCCAGCTGTCTTTTAGATCAAAGCATATTCTGTTACATTCAATATCCTCTCTACTTGCTGATCAAACCAATATATTTTTTCTCCCTTAAGTAAATGGGCTTCAATGAGGCCATACCTATGGAAAAATAACCCTCAATCACAATTTTCCCTTTACAATTATTTCAAATAAATACTGTCCAAACCCTTAAAAGAGATCCACAACTTTGAAAAAGGTTTCTCAGCAGGAATAAACTTAAATACCATTTAAATACAATGATAAGAGTTCTAAAATTACTCTCCCAAGTACTTTCAAAAGCAAAACACACCTTTTTTATGTGCAACTGCATTATTGCCTTTATTTTCGCCCTTTCTTGGGTTGTGCACAAGGAGGTCTTTATGTTTCCCCCATTTGCCTAAATTTAGATACGCTTCTTTCTGACTTTGGCCCCTGACAGCACTTTTCTTAGAGCAGTTACTTCAGAAAGTGTGTGTTGTAAGCCCATTCTCTGCCCCTTTGAGAAGTAAATTAGGGGGAAAAAAAATCTTGCCATTTTTACAGCCCAGGAATGTCTTCCTTAAGAAATGGGAGCCATCTCTTTGAAAGGTCATCGTCAAGGACGACAGAGCCTCTAGCTGCTGGCTGCTGTCAATGGTAGGAGCCAACCTTCAGTCTGAGCCTGGCTCCAAGTTGTAAAACTACTTGCAGTAGTTTTAAAGGTACATAAAGGTACAAGAAAGGTACTTGAAAGGTCATAAAAGTACAAGAAAATCTACTTTTCTTTTGGGTAAAGCCAATCAGGACAGACGAATGCCTTTATCCCTCCTTCCCATAGATAATAGCTTCTAACTCGCTAGTCCTGTCTCACCTGACTTGAGTTTATTATTTTTTTTTTAGAGAGAGAGGGAAAATAAGTGTGCCTGTGAGTGGGAGAGGGGCAGAGGGAGGGAGAGAATCTCAAGCAGGCTCCATGCTCAGCATGAGGCTCAATCTCAAGACTGTGAGACCATGACCTGAGCCAAAGTCAAGAGTCGGATGCTCAACTGAGCCATCCAGGTGCCCTCATCTGACTTAAATTTAGACTGAATTCTGGTCTCCTTCTCTTATTGCAATATCCTTGAGGTCGCTCTTAAGCTGCTAAAATTTGTCCAATGCAATGTTTTCCTGACAGGTACAAGTGATTTTAGCATCTTCAGATGCTTTTATTTGCCTTGAAAACTTTGGTGAATCATAAAACCTATGTTCAGATTTGGACAATAAGCTATTTCTTATAGATTTAAGAGAAGGGAAAGACAGGTTTCAAACTGTTATATGATTCTATATTTGGATGCATTATGTTGATACATTAAAAAATATTTAAGAACAACCAAATAATCTGAAAACTAGCAAAATAAGTATAAGCAAATTTAGAAGAAGCAAAAAAAAAAAGATTATGAGATACCTCCATGTCCAGTTTTTGTTTCTAGGAGAGTCATTATCTTAACTTTAAAAAAAAAATACTTTAACGCAGCTCTTTATTAGGTATTAGATACAAATATTCACATTTTGAAAATATACTATTATCACGACACAGAAATTTTTGGTACTCTATAGGTAAACTGGAATCCCACCAAAGATCTTATGTATAATTGAAGAAATGTGTAAGCCTGAAACATTAAGTTAGGTCAACATATTAGGAAGAAAGTAAGGATATACATATCAGGAATAGCTATTTCCATTATCTAGCCACACAAGTGTCCTCTGACTTCTATGAGTAATTAAATTAACATCTCTTAATCTGGATGAGAAAAACAAAGAAATAATTCAACCAAGCATCATAACACAGCTCCATTTTTCTAATTTCAAAAAAATCTGAGACCATCAACTACATGCACATACATTTCAGATTTGTAGTTGAACTTATCCGCAGAGGTAGAACTCTAAGCTGTTCAATGTAGTCCCCATTAACAATACACATTTATGGAGCACCTTGATGGCTCAGTAGGTTGAGCATCTGACTCTTCATTTTGGCTCAGGTCATGATCCCAGGGTCGTGGGATCAAGTCCCATGTCTGGCTCTGCTCTAAGTGTAGAACCTGCTTGAGATTCTCTCTCTCTCTCTCTCTCTCTCTCTCTTTCTCTGTTTCTCTCCCTCTCTCTTTGCCTCTTCCCTGCACTCATGCCCTCTTTAAAAAATAATTTATAAAAAGATAAAAGAAATTAAAATACAACATACATTTCTATAGCCTTACCATACACAAGTTATCATTCTAAGTGTTTTACAATATTAACTTATTAGCTGCTCACATTCATTGATTCTCACAAGATAATATAGCTCTTAACGGATCTTTTTTGACAAATCTGGAACTTAGTCAAGGACAGACTGAGTTTCTTGCTCATAATCACACAGGGTGGCTCCAGTGTCTGTGTTCCCACAGACTACGAAACAAAATCAGAATGAATTGGAAGTATAAACCAGATCATCTAAAACAAACAAAGTAGTAGTAGTTAATCTAGGATGATGACCAAAGGAAGAAAGTGGGATAAATCCTATAAAACTGATGTTGGAAACAAGCAGTCCATACTAGGGGTTAGGTGAGGAGAGAGAAAGAGAGAGAGAGAGAGAGAGAGAGAGAGAGAGAGAGAGAGAGAGAGAAACTGAGGGCTGTGATCACCAAACTCTACACTGCCATCATACATTATTTCAACTTGAGCACAGAATGCCTAAATCAGGAATTACCCAGATTCTTATCCATCCCTAGTTAATCAGTGTCTTGCTTTCTCTTTTATGTTGTTGTCTGGATTAGCTTTTCCACTCACAGAAATGCTCTATGTTGACATATGTGTTAATTTTCTACTACTGCAGTAACAAACCACCACAAATCTACTGGCTTAAAGAAACATCAATGGGGGCACCTGGGTGGCTTAGTTGGTTGAGCTTCCAACTTCGGCTCAGGTCATGATCTCATGGTTCATGGGTTCAAGCCCCGTGTTGGGCTCTGTGTTGATAGCTAGCTCAGAGCCTGGAGCCCGTCTTTGGATTCTATGTCTCCCCTTCTCTCTGACTCTCCCCTGCTCACACAGTCTCTCTCTCTCTCTCTCAAAAATATAAAACATTAAAAAAATTAATGTATTGTTTTACCGCCTTGCAGTGCAGAAGTCTAATCAAGTTATGTTGAACAGGGTGTGTTCCTTCTCAAGGCTTCAGGGGGAGAAGCTGCAGCTTTTGAAAACCACACGTATTCTTGGCTCACAGCGCCTTCTTCCATTTTTAAAACACCACTTCTTCCTCTGGTTGTTACCACATCTCTTTTCTGACTGACTTGTCCTGCATCACTCATACAAGGGCCTTGTGATTACACTGAGCCCAATGAGATAATCCAAGATAATCTCCCTATCCTGAGTTCCTTACCATAATCCCATCTGTAAAGTTCCTTTGTAATGTAAAGTAAACTATTCCCAAGTTCCAGATATTAGGACATAGAGCTCTCTGGGAAGAGAAAACAGAAAATAAACCTTGCAAATGACTATATTCCTGCCCAGCATCTAAAACCTGGTTTACACAACAGTCCAGGTCGAGGTCTCTATTTCTCTGCATGTGTGGCTGACTATACCCAGGGACTTCCTAGGGAAGGGTCTCACACATTTTCAGGCAAGTTGACCCAGATTATGACCCAAAGGCAGTTTAGCTTGTGTTTTCTTGGGAGCTTTTATCAAACAGTGGCAAATACTGATTTATTTTGATCCATACAATTACTTTGTGAGTAAGGCTGGCACAGGAGAGAAGACGAAGTAGATGTCGGCTGACCTCAGATTCTTACTTTCGCCATGCCATCTATGTGCATCTTGAAGATTTTTTAGTTTAGTTTCTCCAGAGCCCATCAAAATCTTTCTTCTACTTTCTCCACATCCACAATACGTTATAGCTCCTTTCTGTGTGTGTGCGTTGTGTGTTTTCTCCCCCTCACTTCTCAAATCTGGGCTGGCCTGTGTTGCTTTGATGAATATAATGTAGCAGCAGCGATGAGCCAGTTCTAGATATCGGCTTTACAAGTCTCTACAGCTTCTGTTCTTGCCATTCTTGGAATAAACTCAGGTTAGCTATTGTGTGATGTGAGACACATTTCCAGCCCTGTCCCCCTTGCTGTCCCACCAAACTGACCAGGAGCTCCCCACTTAGAAGAGCCTACCGAAGACCAGCAGAAAAATCACTCTGCTAGGCACCCCCAAGGTGCTCACCCACAAAGTCATGACCTGAAGAAATACTGTTGTTCAAAGTAGTCGATTTGGGGGGTGTTTTGTTAAGTTGCAACAGATAGCTGACACAGTTGTGGAGAGACACAGAATAAAAGTTGGTGGCTTCAGTATGTGACATTTGATGGCAGCACAGCCAGTGAAAATGAGCCTTGAAATGACCCAATGAAATAGTGGGATGGGGTCACGTCTACACATGTGTTGTCTTTGAGTTCCAGGCACTTGACTCTTCTAATCATTTCCTGATCGGTTACATTTATCACCTAAAATAGATTCCAGGATCCATCAATTCCCTCCTCTATTGATAATATATGCAATTACTTTCTGTCTGTGTGTGTATGTGTATTTTAATATTTTTTAAAGGTTTATTTAATTTTGAGAGAGAGCTCAAGAAGGGGAGGGCCAGAGAGAGAGGAAGACAGAGGATCTGAAGCAGGCTCTGTGCTGACAGCAAGAGCCAGATGCAGGTATCGGACTTACAAACTGTAAGGTCATGACCTCAGCTGAAGCTGGACTCTCAACCAGCTGAGCCACCTAGGCACCCCTGTATGTGTGTATGTGTGTGTGTATATATGTGTATATATATATGTATATATAAAATTTGCTTTATGACCAGTTATTTTTAAACTCTCTTAAAATACCTTAGTCCTGAAAGAATAAAACAATTTCCTTCCTTTGGATCCTTCTCTGCCCTTCTAACTTAAATTTTTCAGTTTCACCAAGTAGTGTCTAAAGCATTCTTTTGCTCACTTTATTTATTTAACTAAGCTCTATGCCCAATGTGGGGCTTGAACTCACAACCCTGAGATCAGCCAGGCACTCCTTTCCCTTACTTTACATACATGCTAAATTTAGGGAGTTCCAGTGTCCCTTTAATTTTAATTGTCATGCATATGGTAATACTCCCAGACTTAAGTTTGTACTCTAAGCCTCTGCCTTAGCTGCAAATCCTTATTTGTGACCTCCTAGGCATTATTACCCACATATCACAGGCACTTCATATGTATTCCCAACTATATTAATCATTTGCATACCCCCACCCGAAAGTAATGACACACTTACCCAATTACTCATACTACAAACATTAGTTTTGTCCTTAAATTCTCTCTCCAGTTTTCTTATATAATCACTAAATCCTTTTTTTAAAAATCTTTTTTTATTGTTTTATTTCTGAGAGACAGAGAGAGCGTGAGAAGGGGTGGGGGTGGTCAGAGAGAGGGAGACACAGAATCTGAAACAGGCTCCAGCTCTGAGCTGACTGTCAGCACAGAGCCCGACACGGGGCTCGAACCCACGAACCGCGAGATCATGACCTGAGCCGAAGTCAGATGCTTAACCGACTGAGCCACCCAGGTGCCCCTCACTAAATCCTTTCTTATCTGTTTCTTAAATATCTTTTTTAGGAGCCTACTCAATGAAATTAATTTAGGAAACAATACACCATGGAAAAAATGACAGAAGTAAAAGAAAAAAGTGTACATTATTTGTGACTTGTTTGTACTAAACAAAAATAATAGTGATGGCCTCACTGAAATATGTCTTTGACGTACATATATTCCAAGAATATTGCTCTGATAACTGCCAAAAATCAAAGCAAACAGAAAATACTCCTAAGCAAACATGGCCTTTGCCTCTTTGATCAAGACTATCATGTGTTCACGGGGCACCTGGGTGGCTTAGTCGGTTGAGCGTCCGACTTTCGCTTAGGTCATGATCTCGCGGTTCGTGGGTTCGAGCCCCGCATCGGGCTCTGTGCTGACTGCCAGCTCAGAGCCTGGAGCCTGTTTCAGTCTGTGACTTCCTCTCTCTCTGACCCTCCCCTGCTCACGCTGTCTCTGTCTCTCTCTCCTAGAAATAAATAAAAATATTAAAAAAAAAAAAAAAGACTATCATGTGTTCACATTTACATTACTATCAACTTCCTTCAAAGAGTGTCAACTTCTTATTCCCTTTTAAAGACCTCAAATTCATCTATAATCTTGGCTATTCAAACACAGGTTAAATTTATGCTTTAATAAGCAGATAGCTTATACGTATGCACACTTGAGCATGATTAAAATGACGTAAGGATCTACTTAAATATACACAGTAACAATGGGTTGAATAAATTGGAAAATATAATCTGAAATTCAGAAGTCAACTAAAGTACAGTTACTGTATTAATCTTATCACAGCCTTTAAAATAATCCCAAATTTATGCCCTTTCATGGTCAAATGAAGAGAAACATCTTTGTTCCATTTTAAGACATGGGCCTCCAAAACAAGAGGATTAACTGAATAAAATCCTTGACAGAAAAATGTAATAATAAGAAAAAGAAGAATTTTGAATGTTGTCAGTTTGACATTCCTCCACCACACATCAACGGCATTTTATGAAATGCTGAAATACATACTTGACTCTGGAATTAGCCCCTCATCATTGCAAGTGGTACACAATGGATGCATTCCAATAACAACACAGTAAACCCCAGAGCTCACAAACCCTTGTGGCAGAGTTGAAGGTTCAAGGGAAACTGCATATTTGAACTCTTTCTCCCCAATACTCCCCCGTGTCAATACTTCTACAGTAATGTTCTATCATTTGATGGCTTTGGCTTCATTCTGAATTTTTTAAGGTATGAATATAAGGAGGTTATGAAGATAGTACAGAATTGGCCAGAAGAAGCGTAACTATGCTATTTGACAGTGACAATGAGAGTCACCAAACACCATCTGCACGGCAGAGGCGAATGTGTACTTAGCCTTCACAGGAAATGCATCTTCAAAAATGCTTGTTTTTTACTGCAACATAACTCTATAGTAATGAATTTTATAAACGTAAAATTGCACAGTTAATCCCTTCTGAGGTCTTGTATTGAACAATGAAGTACATTAGAGAAAGGACTGACATATCTCAAAGGAAAAGGAGAAAACCCAAGTTCCCCCACTGCAAATTATGATACGAAAATGCAAGCAGAAAAAATTCTAGGTGGGAGGGAAAAAGCAGTTTTCACTCACATGGAGTAATATTTATGTTTACACTTTGTGAATTTTGAAGTTATAAAGGTTATCATTAAATCATTCATAAGTGGCCAAAGAATGAGCTCATACTGTGTTTTAACGGTGAAACACTGTATTTCTGTCATACTTTTTAAACAATATTTAAACTATCTAATCATGTTTATTTCATGTATAGAGGGGATATTTAAATTATGGAAAAATAATTCTGTGGCAATACCTATAAAACCTGTAGCCTTGTGGATTCTGCCTATTTGGTCCTATTTATAAACATTTTTTTTTACACAGGACACTAGCAATAATAGAACTTAATCTTTCACAGTTCTGTACATATTTCTCTCTTTCTAACATATCATCTTAAAAAAGACTGTCTTCCTATTCTTCACTCTCTGCTCTTATGTTCACTCTGCAAAATGTAACATATGTAAATGATTCAAAATATGACAACAATTTGCTCAAACTGGAATAAATCCCATTATAATCATGACAGTGCATTGTTTATGAAAAAGCAAACAACTGAAGCTTTATTATACTACAGAGTAGAGAGAAAATAAGTTCAGGTGATTATCAAGCATGGCTGGCAGGTACAAAATAACCTAATTCCAAGGGAAATGACTCTCTAAATGTGGACACTGGGGCTCTGTTCTCCAAATGTGAAATAATATTTAGAGGTGTTCTCCAAATGTGAAATAATATTTAGAGGTGTTCACAATCACCAGAACAAATACATATATCAACATCCTAGCAGCACCTGGTTATAAATGTTTTTCTATAGTTAGGAGAGACTAAAAAACCTATCATAAAAAGAGTCATTTTTATGCATTCCCCATAGCATTCTACTGTTTATCTAAATGAAAATTTTAAAATAGTCTAAGAACAACGGAAGAATGCTTCATTTGTCTTTCAGAATTTCCTGGTTTTAATAAGAATGCACTTGTGACTCAGATTCAAAAATCCATCCTGGATTCACTATCCTCCAGTAGAGAAAGAATACTAAATTTATGGGACTTATATAGGTTTCTGCTGACTCTACTCACTGTGAGGGACTTCTGGAAGCAGTTTACCTGGAATGAAATACAGACCCCAATTTCACTGAAACTGCGATAAGTAAAACTGAAAATCAAAATCCTGTCCTTGAGGGTCATAGACAGTTCCTAGTTCTGACAGAGAGAATCAGAAAATCTTTTTTTTAAGTTTATTTATTTACTGAGATGGGAGGGGCAGAGAGCGGGGGTGGGGGATGGGGTGAGGTACGGGGGATTTCAGCTCAGGTTATGATCTCACAGTTTGTGGGTTCAAGCCCCACATGGAGCTCTGTGTCGACAGTGTGGAGCCTGCTTGGGATTCTCTCTCTCCCTCTCTCTCTGCACCTCCCCCACTTGCATGTGCCCGCTCTCTCTCAAAATAAATACACTTTAAAGAAAAAAAAGACGGAGGGTTTTAGGGACAGTAGACAAGGTATGGATATTCCATATACATGTTTTCATCAGCAGAAGCCGGTCCTGGATTGAAGATTAAAATCCATCCAATAGTTTTCATGACCTGTAGCAAAGCTGATTTTTAATGGACTACTGTAGTTCTCATTATTGAAAGTTCTTATTAATTCTAAAAATCCTTCAATGAATTCCTTTGGAATGTCAAAGTATATAACCTCATTAATGATTATTTTACTGCTTCCTGACAATTTGTTGTATCACTCTCTTATTCTATTCCTATAAGGTAGATTGTTTTCAATCTAGTTAGACTAATAAAGTGTTTTTAACAGTAATTTAAGCAAAAGATGGATTCGAGAAGCTAGAAACAGGTTGTGAGCTCAGAAGCTATTAAAATTGTTTTAGATTGAGTAATGATAACCCAACTTTAGGATAGTGCCAAAGAGAATAGAAAAAAATAAATAAACATACAGCCGAGAGCTAATACGGCTCAAGGAGAAAGAAGGGAAGTTAGAAATGACTTCAAAGCTTTAAATTTAAAAAAGAAAAAAAAAAGTATGCTATGTGACTATGACCAGAATTAACAGTTCCCTAAAACTTTAAAAAAATTTAAGAAATTGAAGATACTTTTATTACTGAAACAAATATCAAATATATATATTTGTATTTAAGTTTTTCAATGATAAATTTAAGTTTTTCAATAATAAAAAGTTATACTCTTTATAATATACGAAATGCATGTGCTCAACAAAAATAATTTCAATATGTATTTAAAAATTCTTCTATGTGAACAGAATGATTTCAGATGAATTATTTCATCTGAATCTTTGAAATATCTGAGCAGCACTGTACCTTACTACATTCCTTTTATTTTAGACAACAAAACATTTTACCAACAGTCAGTCTGTCCTAGTTATTAAAACTTTTTTTACACAGATTGTCACCAGCTGAGCTAAAACAGCAGCTGTCCACTGGAAATAATTGCAGAAATGTTTTTCCCATTGGCCTGAAAGCAAACATGTTTTCCTAGAACAACTAAAATATAACTTTCTTTATTGACATGTGTTAATTACTGAGGAGTGTTAATTACAGAGTTATACACCTGGATTGTCAGACTGGCATAAAATCCCATTATTTAGGGGTAGGGATTTTCACATTTTAATTTTCAGTATTTCAAATAGTTGAGAAAATGAGACTATATTTTGCAATAACTCCTTTTTCCTGTTTTTTTTTTTTCTTAATTTAACACTTATCAAAGACCATATCCCTAGAGAGCAGAGAGAGTAAACAGTTCATTTTCTCCCAAATCTAATCAGTGTTGGGAGCTAATTTAAATATACTATGACAAACAGTCTTTAGTCTGGATTATAGTGATTTTCTATTTCCTTTGCACTTATACTTAAGGGATTATGATAGGCTTCACCACTGTGCATGTTTGTATGCATTCCTCAAGCACTTTCATTAGTATAAACTTTAAAAAGGACTAATTGATAATGTAGCAAGTCTTCAACATATGCTATTTCCAGGTTTGCACTTTTTTCTCATAGATGGAGTGTCTGGCTAGTTTGATACCAAAGACTTCTGGTTGAGTTTAGGGTTTCATTACTGGAATAGTCAACAAGAAACATACGCACCTCTCCATTAGGTCATCTCAAACAGTGCATTTGTGGGGCTCCTGGGTGGCCCAGTTGGATAAGCCTCAAACTTCAGTTCAGATCATGGTCTCATGGATTGTGAGTTCAAGCCTGGAATCAGGCTCCGTGCTGAGAGCTCGGAGGCTGGAGCCTGTTTTAGACTCTGTGTCTCCCTCTCTCTCTCCGGCCCCCACCCCCTCCCTGGCTTGTGTTGTGCTCTCTCTCTCAAAATAGTAAATAAACAAAATAAACAAAATAAATAAAAATAAACAAAACAAACAAAAAATAAACAACAACAAAAAAAAGTACATTTGCCAGTGGGCCTTATGGTCACAGAACTATAGGAAGTCTATTCTCTTACTTAGGAAATAGACTTGTGAGGGCATGATTACAAATGCCATTCGTGATTCTCTATGATTCTGACACCTAAAAATAAACACATAGTTTTCTTCCTAAAGTTAACATAACAACAGTTCTATACGGCCATTCATTTGTCTAATACGTTCTTCCATCAAAGCATAGAAAATAAAAAATAAAGGAAATATTACCTTCTGTATAGTGATGATTCCTTCCTGTGTATCTTTGTCAACAGAAATCTTGAAAATCCCTAATCCGTCACCATCCACAATTTTGTATTCCATTTCAGCATTAGCTCCTATATCTGCATCAGCTGCTTTGATTCTGGCCACCACAGAGGCCACTGGCAATGATTCAGGGACGTTATACTGGTAAGACCCTGTGAAATTCAAATCCAGAATGAAACAAGCTTTATACAGAAGCTAACCAATAAAAACTATTTTGCTCTTTTACATCATCTTTGAGTAATTTGTGTTTATAGATTAATAAAGAAGATACTAAGGCAATAGGAGATAAATGACAAGTTTCATATAGACTCAAAAAAGGAAATCTCATGGTGATGATTAGAAAATCAGTGTATGACAGCAGAAACAGCCTGAGTAAAGGTGCAAGAAAAATCTTGATTCCTGTTTTTCTAGTGGTGAGAAATATGCCACTTTTAATAATAAAATATATTTAAAATAGTTATAAACAAGGTTAATATATAACCATTGAATCTAAATAATTAAGGTATAATTGATATAAATATTAAAAATAAAAACCATACAGCTTAGGCTTCAAATGGGTAAATGCAAGCCTAAATAGTACTGATTACTTATTGCTAGAATTTATATAACAGTGTCTGTTACTATGAAAGTTTCATAGTAAGTTGCCTGGGCAAGGAAGCTGATGAAAGAAAGTACCGGGTTTGTTTTAGGTCATAAATTTATCAGGAAGAGTTATTTGTGTGGGTTGTACGTAGAGGTGATTTGGGACACCATGGTACAAGAGCAGAGAGCATATTATTTGAACAGAATAAAAGAGAAGCAAGAAAAGAGATGCTTTTCAAACTTATTTTTGGTAAAAATTCCTCTCCACCATCCTGCAAGTCAAAAAGAAGAAAAAGAAAAAGAAAAAAAAAAGTTTGGGAAGCAGATGACCATGAACCATCTCTTTCAAAACCAGAAAACTCCACAGAAACATTTTTCTCTAATCATCTGTTTTTTTCCTGCTTTTTCCACCTATTCCATTCCCTTCTGGTTGTTAAATGTGTCACATTTTCACTTTCTTGCAAAGGGAAAAGACTCTTCAAGAGGAACTGATGAAGGAAAATGTATCCATACGAAGGGACCACATGTCCAGCTCAGAATTACTGTTAGCAATTTTCTAAATTTTGTGAATAGTAACCGATTAAAAAATAATGACAACACTTGCTGATGACTCTCATATGATCTCTTTCACCCATCCAGAGGAGTCCGTAGTAGAATCCAGAAATTTCAAGGTTAGAGTATTAACTGCAGATGGTAGGGGAAATCTCAGCAAAAATGATCACCTAATGGCATATCCTTGGCTTCCCTCACTTTAATGAGCAGGAGAGTATCTAGTAAGCTAGAAAACTGGTACTGTTATCTCATCAACTCATGACAACTGAAATAACACAAATTCTAGTATCAATTCATATCACTGTAGGCTTAAAGAAACACAGTTCATTTTATTATGAGCCCAATATAATTATATTATTGTTTTGTTTATTCTACAACCTTCCTCTCTTCTCTCATTATAAGATTATCAAGGGCACAATTAAGGATAAGTTCATTTTTTATGAATGCTGAACTTAGAGTAATTTTACTTTAGTTTGTGAGGAGGTATTAAAATGTCTGTTGTATAATAATATAAATATAAAAAATCTATAAAATAAAAATGAAACATCCACAGATGGAGTATTTGCAGGAAAATACAGGGACTTCATGTTTACAGAGAAAGCTTCCTGGCTTGACGTTCCTGCCTTCTGAGATCTGTTTGTAAGGGAGCTTACTTTCCCATTTCTATACAACAAACGTTTTAGAGACATCATAGTCTATACAATTTCCTCAATTTTCCTGAGCATTGAAAAGAAATACCACACACATTTATAAAAAAAAAAAAAAAGAAAGAAAGAAAAAGAAAAGAAAAAAAAACTAAAAGAGAGTGAGATGAAATCCTTTTATATAATCAAGACATTTCTACCTAGAATTTTTTTTCTCCTTTTCCTCGGTGGAGTCAAAAGCCACTTTGGTCATAGAAACTAAATTGAGGCCGTGTGGTTTTCTGGTTCTTTGAATTTACTTCTTTTGAAACAGTGAACGTTTGCACAAGAAATAGGTGGTAGAACTGATGCAGGAATGTTTAATGTGCATGAAATGGTTAAAAGAAAAACGGTGTGGAGTAAAAAATGAAAATGTTGAGTGCTCTTTTATGTTTATCTTTAAAAATAAATCAATACTTTCAGTGTACAGGATGTATGTATTTGAATGTTCCTAATGAGCAACAATTTCATAATTACAGAATGTGTACAAAGAAGATCTTGGAATGAACAGATGAATCTATAAACAAACTTGATAACTGTCCATTATTAAAAATGTGAACCAAAGAAAACCCATAATATATCGAAGACAGAAGTAATACAAAGATAGGATTTCCACATTTCTGAATTAAAACCACACCTCTGATGAAACAAAACTGTGGGAGAATGTAGTAAGATAACTACTTGTTTGAAAAGTATTCGGAAAAATTCCTTTTAAAAGACAGTTTGAGGGGCGCCTGGGTGGCTCAGTCGTTAAGCATCCAACTTCGGCTCAGGTCATGATCTCACGGTTTGTGGGTTCGAGCCCTGCATTGGACTCTGTGCTGCCAGCTCAAAGCCTGGAGCCTACTTCAGATTCTGTGTCTCCCTCTCTCTCTGACCCTCCCCTGCTCACGCTGCCTCTCTCTCTCTTTCTCTCTCTCAGAAATAAATAAAACATTTTAAAAAGTAACAAAAAAATAAAAGACAGTTTTATAGACTGGCAAGGAAAATTGGGGGCTTGGAACATTTAACAAACTAGCTTACTTCGAGGGAAGCGAGGTGGGTTATCGTTGACATCAGTTAGGGTCACGGTGACTGACGTTGTTCCTGAGAGTCCTCCATTTTGACCAACCATATCCTTTGCCTGAATAACAAGCAAATACTGGTCTTTAGCCTCTCTATCCATGTTTGGAAGGGCGGTCTTGATGACTCCTGTAAAATTTCAAATCCCAGTAAAACGCATCATGAATCATTGCATTTATACTAGCCAAGAACACTGATAGAGGTAGCAAGTCGCTGCTGAGTTGTTGTGTTTTGTTGTTTTACTTATTTTAAATAATCTTAATGCATGTTAAAGGACAAAGGCATATAATAATTATATACAATATTACAAAACACAGAGAATGCTGTAACATGGAAAAGCCAGGCTTCTAGATACTGGATAGAGAGAATTACCTTTAGGTTATGAAAAGATAGTTGAGGAAATATCAAATTATAAATAAATAACATGAACTCCTTATCTACAATGATGGGCAGTCACCTGTACATGACCATGAAACTCTCCCTTTCTTCTCTAACCCCCTCCAACAATTTAATTCTCAGGTGACATGACACTACAAAGCTTTCAGCTATGGTTCCTATTACCTCTCTTTGAGCAAAACAACTGAAGTAGTCTACAAAGAAATGAATGAGAATGATTTATGTTTAATAAGAAAAACACCATTTCATCCTATGGCTATGTTCGTGGATGTGGTTATGATACAGGATGATCTTAGGCTGCATTGAAAGATCTGAAAAAGTACTAAAGATGAGAACGACTATATTAATATAATTCAGCAAACTAAAAACATTCATGTGTTTTGCTGCTGTTTGTTTCCAATCAATTGCATTGAATATTGATCACCCTCAAGCCTTCAGATGTTGGAGAAATTGATTTCAGAGTTTCATGTTGCTTGATAGAGAAACTTGACAGAACAATCATTATTGCAGTGAACGAGTTGTTTTATGTTAATAACTATTTAATTATTGTGTAAGTATATTTGGCAATAATATTTAATTATGGGATAGAGTTTAATCATGTTACATATAAACATATAAATGGTGTATATATATACATATACACATACATATGTGTGTGTATATATATATATACACACACACCTAATATACTTGGTACATGTACATAGAGGTGGTATCAACCAAAACTGTATTTAATGATGATCTATATAGACCTTGAAAGTACCAAGATGAGGTCATCTTTACTATTTCTTGCAGTTTCATCTTTTCCAACAAAGACTATGTCTTACTGATCCACATAGGACCATAGCTTCAAAGATGTCTCATGTATTTTATTACAGAGATTCTACCTTTTAGGTGGAAGTCAGAATTTAAATCCTCATTGATTCACACACGACAAAGAGAAACTCGTATTCTCCAATTCTCATACCTAGTTGCTTGACAGAGGATGGTTCTTTGGAAGTAACTGAAAACAATTGTTTAAATTGGGATGAAGGTTTTTTCCTCATATTTAGCACAAAAAGTTACATTCTCCAAATTTACAATTTTTTAAAGGCTGCCAATTTAAATTGTTTAAAGGCTGATAATTCAATGTACATGTGTCATAATGCTGTTACATTTTATATGTAGTATGTGTTATATTTTATATATAGTTCCTGCTATATTTTAGTACTAAGCATAAGCCTAGGTAAAACTAAACTAGGCCTTCCCTATACTTCACAATAGTCTACAGTACGGTAACTCTTCTAGGGTGGGAAACAGATGAGAAAAGTTTTTCAATAATGTAGGAGAAAGTTAAGCAATTTGTTACCAGTTTCCAAGATTCCAAGTTGAACAACACTCAAACTATCTTAAGCAACCATATTTTTGTTTAGTCTGAGCACTAGCTATCAAATACACACACACACACACACACACACACATGCACGCACACACATCAATAACACATCAGTATTTTAAGTGTTTAGATTACACTTCTTTGAGTTCAGCAGTTTTGTTTTGTTTTTGAACGTTAACCACTTTCATTGGGCCCTTTTGCTACAGCAAAACAGGGTCACGTTAAGTAACTCCTTCACTGAAGTCTTTGGCTATCTACATACTGCTTATAGTTAATATATGAAATATCAAAGAAACACGAAAATCAAAGAAACAGTCATTTGGTTCAGTTGGTGTCTAATATATATTCTTGGTGTCATTATTGTTCTGTAAATATCATATATTTTGTTCTTCAATACTTCTGTTAACTTTAACTTATAAAACAATGAGCCTTGATCTCAGTAATAGTGAACATAAATAATCTTTGTCTAAGAGTTCTGGGACTTTCCCTTCTTTTGTTTTTCACGTTAATCGTCCTGTATTTATTTGTAACATTTTACTTATGTATTTTTTTTTTTTTTTACTAAATTGAGGATTGGCTGTCTTGAATATTGGATCATTAACTGTGTATCATTAGATGACAAAATATGAACGGGTTATGGTTAGAATCATTTCATTTTTAAAAATTTCTATGCATCTCTTATTTTTTCCTTCCAATATCAATAGGTACAAGTGAGATTTCATCCTTGAACCTTTATTATAATTGGAAAGATGACTTAATATCTACCAACTCAACAAGGAGAACATTGTATCCTTTCACGATTTTGCTTGGTGGCCTATGTTTGTAAGGAAATAGAGCATTATTAAGAAAGTCTGGTATTCAAAGTTACTCACTTATTTTTCACACCTCTAATTGTTTCTTTACAAGTAATCCTATAAATAGCATTTTTCTATAGCAAAAATCATCACAAAGTTTGCAGAGTAACCCAGGTGGCAAAGGTAATTTCCAAATACCTCAAATATTAAACATATTTTTGACAAGAATGGAATAATTGGGAGAGAAATGAATTTAAATAAGGACAATCAAAATATAATAGATTTCCAGTTCTATGACTTTTGCTAGCTTTTTGCTTTTAAGTAAAATGTCTACATTTGGAAAAGAATTCTCATACACTGGATTTGATTTGCACCTTGCTATATCCACACCTACATATGACAAATTGCTCAAACTACATCTCTGAAGTAGTAAAGGCCAGTCTTTTCGAGTCAGATCCCTACAGTTCTGTGAGATTTTCATGGAAGACAACAATATTATTTAATTTCAATAATCAGTCACTTTAGGCCCCTTATGTTGAGAATATATCCTGTAGCTTTTCAAAAAAGAGATTAGCTCAGATTTTAAGCTTCCTGGAATAATAATTTTTCTATAGATGTACTGTCTGACCCAATCACCCAGAACTTTTCTTTTGTTTATAATTCATTGCCACAAAAAGTACTGGGTATATGAAACATACATTTATCATCACTACTTCTCAACATCTCTCTGACTTTTTAGCCTGGGAATCAATTTCAGATGATTCTCTAATTGCCTACCAGCCACTGATGATTTTATTAAAGCATATTCTTTTACCATGAAATCTTCTTAAGAATCTGTATATATATTAAATGTAACAGATGAGAGCCAATTCTGAAATCGATCCCAGTTTAGAGAACCAAACAATCACTGAAGCCAGGCGTCTGCACTGGTCTTGGACTGGTCTCCAGTGTCCAGGCAACCACGTGACCCAGGTAACACAGGACGGGGGCGAGGGGACAGGGGCCCATGCCGTGTGGATCTGAGACACATTTGATGTACATGGTAAATCTCTTCCTATTACACTTCTTTCTAAATGTTGCATCCAGGCCTTGTTTATGTTAGGTTTGTCTATCTATAAGTGAAGCATATAACACAACCAAAAAAGTCAGAGAAGAGCCAATGATACTAAAGATGGAAACTTGTAGTGCACTAAACATCAAATGAAGAGTTGTTGAGGAATGGACTCTTACAACCTGAGAAGAGGTCCTCAGCAAGCCCTGACAGGAGTGAGGGTCCTCCAAACCATGAGCCACCCCACAGAATGGAAAGCATTTAAAGGGCATATTTGGGAGTTAGGCTTCATTATGCCTATACTGCTTACATGAAATTATGATGTAACAGGTATGCATGTAATATACGATGTGGGTATCATGTAGTGACACCTCTCATGTTTAAGAAGAAACTCCTAAATAACAAGTGGCGTTTCTCATTCAATCCACTTTTCGGGGCCAGCTTCATGGCCACATGCCCTGTGCAAGCACACAGGTCCCATGATTGGTTTCTTGCTCTGCTGATAACATCCTGAAATCCTATTAATTTTAGAAGACAGCACCTGCATTTCCATTTTGAACTGCAAATTATGTAGCCAGGCCTGCCAGATATCAAGTAGGCCGAAACATGGGATCTAATGGCTTGCAGATTACAGAGTAGATGACACCTTAGAAGAGCCACAGCTTCCCAGCAGTTTGTAGCCATCATGGAGACGGGTGGTCTCTACAGTCCTTTTAACGCGGCCTGATCCTCCTTCTAGTGCCATTCTGTTTGCTTATTAGAGCAAATTGTTAACACTGGCTTTTGCAGCTACTCACATTCTTGTTTTACGGATGGAGAAATGAAGGCAGAAAATACAGTTACCCTCTGGTCCTATGGGCTGTGAGTAATGCTACAGGGAAAATATGTGATTGGAGATTTTAGCCATGCTAGGTTCATGATGTGTGATTAATAAACAGTAATGGGTATTACTAATATTAGAAAAGAGAAAACAGAAGTTAAACTTATGGAAATGTACCTAACAGTGATGCTCTGTGCCTTATTTTCACAAAATCTTAAGTTAGCATATTTTGGCGTTTTTCCTATCAAAAATTTTACTTTCTTCTCAAAAACTCTTGGATTTTAAAGGTTAGAAAATAATATTATTTCTCACACAGATAAAAATCAGGCTGACACCGAGTATGAAGACTAAGTCAAACTTGATTTACAGATCTCCATGCCCCTAAGGATCGAGAACTTTCCACTTCTGCGAAAAACTACATTTGTGCAAATAATACACTATCCATATGATAAATTATCAGAAGGATAAAAATTCCCAGAATCTCTCTGCACCAATGACTCGAGGAAGAGAAGTCCCAATGATTATCATAATTACAGTATGAAAAACTCTAAACAAAATTAAACTAAATTCATCTCCTTTTACACACAGTCCTTGAGATTCTGAAATTAAAATTAATTTGAAGTACTAATAATGTGATCCCATGACACAGATTGTTGTTCACTTGCTCAATCAGAGGGCTTACCTCCACTGGACTTCAGGAAAAAAACTATTGTCTTACCACAAATCTAAAATCACCAGCCAATCAAGAGTACCAGAAAAATATTTAACCCCAGGGAATAATACATGCTATTTTGGACAGGTTATATAATGCAGAAGTGTATAATTTGTGAGCAAATTGTCAGAAACTTGTCAGTGTCTTTGTAGGCTGTAAAGAGTAGGTATATAAGGGAATGGGTGGGTGTTTGAATTTAGGCTTCTCAGATCTATCATTAAATCAACCACAGGCACACATTCTATAGTCACAGGATTCATATCATAAATCAAATACTTGTGTTTACTTCTCCTTCAATACTTGCTTAATCAGAACTGTTTCTTCTCTGTTAGACTGTCCCAGTGGCTTCCACACTCTACCACTACATTGGTATGAAATAGGCAATGCAGTCTCTGTAAACATCCTAATGGGGAGCTAGGGACTGAATGTTATTTTTCTGTTCGTGCACGTTACAACAGTCATTCTCAACAGACACTTGAAATATTTATCCTCCAGAGTGATTTGCAAATGAATTAATATTGCCATTTATCAATATGGGAAACAGTCTGCGTAGCATTACAATAATCATTTAAGGTCACAGGTATTATCCAATATTCATAATCATCAGCTTGGCTTTTTGAAGAATAGTTTTCTTCATGATGAAAACAAAACAGTTACAATACAGAGAAATTTTGGATTTCATGGTGGTGAGGAAAATCACTGGCACAAGCCACCCATCTCCACATATACCCCTCCTCCCTACACAAGGAATCAGAAAATAGAACAGATAAAACATTATTTTATATCCAAGATAACAGTGCTCCAAATTTTGGTCTTACTTCACATCAACTATTCCAGCTTCAGCGCAAAACAGAACATCTAGCCAACTGACCAAATATTCTACACAGTCTTGCAGCTTATAAAAATATAATTTTCTTCTGAAATTAAAAAAAATCAATTTAATTTTTGACTGAGCAGATCATCATCCTAATTATTACATTTAAACTAATTTCCCTAAGTAAACCAGACTCCAGAAGGTTAAGCTGAACCTACTACCTACTCCACTACCTGACCAGGAGAGTTTTGCTTGAGATTTAAATTTAAGTGCATGTAATTCCTTTGTGAATGAGTTAAAGGAAGCAAGACAAAAATAAAACCTGACATAAATAATCAATATTTTCTTCTCTAGTTAGGAGATAGCAGCTGAAATACATTTTAAACATATAATACTTTGGGGCACCTGTGTGGCTCTGTCATTTAAGTGTCCGACTTTTGCTCAGGTCATGATCTCATGATTCCTGGGTTCGAGCCCCATGTCAGGCTCTGTGCTGACAGCCAGCTAAGAGCCTGGAGCCTGTTTTGGATTCTGTGTCTCCCTCTCTCTCTGACCCTCCCCTGCTCATGCTGTCTTTCTCTAAGAAATAAATAAAACATTAAAAAAGATTTTTTAAAAAATATATAATACTTTAATTTTGCTAGAAATTCTGATAAATGTAATAAAATATCCTTAAATGATGCTAATGCCCCTATAAATAATCGGCTGTTTATTACCACTGTGCACTTATTGAGAAAAGCACAACAATAATGTAGTGTCTGTTATTAGTGCCAATAATATTGAATAAAAGTAACTAAAGTGGTGCCTGGGTGGCTCAGTCGGTTAAGCGTCCGACTTTGGCTCAGGTCATGACATCACAGTTCATGGGTTGGAGTCCTGCGTTGCGCTCTGTGCTGACAGCTCAGAGCCTGGAGCCTGCTTCAGATTCTGTGTCTCCTTGTCTCTCTCTGTCCCTCTCCACCCCTCTCCCTCTCAAAAATAAATCAACATAGAAAATAAAAGGGTTTTAAAAAAATAACTAATATTAATTCTATGCCAAGATATAAATGATGAAGTTATAAGAAGAGACACATTTCAATTTGTACCTGTCTTTGGCTCCACTGAGAAGTATGGCTGTCCTTGCAGAATGCTGTAGACCACTCGGGCGCTGTTGCCATATGTAGGATCATCAGCATCCGTCGCGGTCACTTGTACCACTGAGGTCCCTACATGCCAATCCAAAAACCAACGAATTAAAAATTTCCAAATGCCACTAAACAGAAGAACTCCCACATTGCCGAAGATTCTCCATTAGATTTCTTTCTAATTATATTCTTTTTTCCTTGCTTCAAGGCAAATGAAAAATGGACATGTTGCTTGTAGAAGACAAACCCAAAATGATGATAAATGCTAATTAAGCCCTCAGAAATATTTAAGGGGTACAAAAATATGTTAGCAAAAAAACAAGATTGATGATACCCATTACAAGTATACTCAGAACTGGATGGGACTCAAATTTTTGGCATCTCATCCATCAGGGGCAGGTAACAAGTTTTTATCAAAAGCAATCTCTCTAAGTCTCAATTACTATCCAGAAGGCTGTGTGACAAGTAACAGCATCTTGACACCCCAGTCACTGAGGCGGCCTCACTGTTACAGCTGAGGAGAGCCAGACAGAAAAGGAAGCTTTGCTCACTGAATAAAGCAATTCTGATGGACTCACTTAACTGGATATTAGGTGGCATCTCTTCATTTTTAGTTTTCATTGGTTTCTACAAACTGATTTAAAAACAGAAGCATAAAATCAAATGTAAACCACATCCTCCCCCAAGAAGAAAATGCATAGAATAGCAACTTTAAAAATTGTATCAGCAGGGGTTTTTTTAAAAATATTTTTTTAAATCTTGTGTGATAGAATCCTTTGTGGCTTCCTCATTTTACTATATGTTCACTTACTCCACATGGAAAGCATTTATTGCGATCTGTTCTTTTTATTTCTGTTTGGAGTATAATCTTAAAAACATCACTCACATTTACTTAGTTTATATATTTAAGCACATGCTATTTTGTCATTTCTGTCCTATTGATGGGAGTGAGAAAAATCTCTTTATGTATTATTCTAAGTTTGCTTCTAAGTTTTTGAAAGTATTTTTTAATCTAACATTTCATTTTGATAGATTTCTAAATAGATTTCCCTTTCTAAGCCCTTTAACTAAGTCACTGGTGTCCAATTTGTTACAAATCTATAGTCTTTTCCACACTATGATTTTCCTTAACAATCCCATTCAAAATAAAAAAAAGGTGTGTATTATGAGTTATATATATGACACTATTGTTTAAATTCTGATTTTTTTTTAATTTGACAGACTTAGTTGATTGTGCCCTGTGGATGCCTGGTAATGCCAAACAGTGAATGATGTATATTTAAAAATATTAAGAATTAAATTTTGATTACTTTAAAATGCTAAGTCAATTACCTTGATACTCTCTATTTTCTCTACACTGCAGCATCTTTACAGCAATATTTACTCTGGTAATATGCTTAAGTATTGATTTTCTATTTCATTTGAAGGGGAAAGAGCCTTAAAATAATCAAAACCATTTTGGTAAATATGGTTGTATACAATTTTTTTTTCTAAAGTGTTCACTAAGAAATTGGCTTTATATGTGCATGTAGGTACATACACACAACACACAAGCACACATACCTTTAAATAATTTTAGATTTTCCATGCTTACCTATGCTCTTCTGGAGATGAATGAACTATCCTAAGGCCTTATTAGCATGTTTTCAATCTTAAAATTAGCATCCAATGAAAAACACAGCCCTGAATATTGAGCAATGAACACTTTTGTTGTATATGCCATATTATTTAGTGGTTTTTAGAACTATTTGGTTAGAATTAAACACTTTAATAAACTACAGCTCACGAGGGAGCCACATAACATATAATGTAGACATCTATTGTTCTTAGTTTAAATTTTGATATTATTTTAATGGTCTCAATTAATGTCAGTTAAATCCAGAAATCACCTGAAAATCATTTCCTAAAAGGTTCTGAACCTGTTGGAGTCAATCAAATAGCTAAAATAACTTGTACGTGTGCCTAATAATCAATCATGCTGTTTGATATCAGAGTGGTACCACTGAAATCAAAACTACAGTGTATTATGTAGCCTCCAAAAGAAAAAAAGTTCACAGTAATTCAATTTGCATGGCTACATTCTATGTAGCAAAGGAAAACATTAGCAAGCCAATGAAGACAGCCCAACATGTAACGTGAAAATTATAGGGTTGACCCGAATTGCTTAAACACACCTCTAAGCTTCCTGTTTTTCTAAACATCAGTACTTTGGAGAGGAAAATGAGCCTTCTCTTTTTTCTAAAACCTCCAAAATCTTGTCGTGACTGCTGTTGTCATAGTCGTTTGTGAGGTTACACAATAGCAAGAAGCGCTCTGAAGATGTGGGCAGTAACTGAGAAAGTCTGGCTGTGCCTGTTTGCTCAAAGTTCCTCCATACAAGCTAACTATGGGGAGATGCTGCTGCTTTCATGGTTCAGAATATTTCCGACCATGAGCATCGTATTTCTCTGGCTCCTTTTCAGCGTCTGTTTCTTTAGCAGTTAGAGCAATGGTGCCCCAAATAATTTTCACTCTCCCATCTGTCAGACACAGAAACTTATGGTCACTAAATTGTGATTCCCCTAACGGGCACACATAATGCACATCTTTGCAATTCCACTAACACAGTAGATGTGTTGACTGAATGCCTGAATGAATGAAGTGACTTTTATTAAATAAAACAAATCACAATGGGTAAAATTTTCACATGTTAAAATACAAGGTCAATTATGACTTTAAATGTATGTCTTATTTCAAAATTAAAAATGACAGGAAATAAATATCTAAATCAACTGGTCTATTTAAGCCCCATCATTTTTTTTTTTACTGTTTCATAAGATTACCTGAAATTATATACTGGCTAAAAAATATTCCAAAGTTATCTGAATAGTTTAAAACTAAAGTTTATTATTTGATGTAAGTAAAGTATATATCAATAGTACTTTACTTTCTATTTTTCCAGTAATGGGGCAATGTGAAAAGGCTTTCGAATAAAATATTCTTCATGACTCTTTTATAGATCTCAAACAGAGTATCACTGTCCCATTACTATGAATTCAGCATAAGTTTTCACGCATTTAAGTTTCTGGAGAAATTACAAAAAAAAATAGTGGTGGCATATGGAGGGACATTTTTGGGTTCAAGCATACTCTACAAGCAAGTAGACTGGGTGATCTAAATGTTAGATGGCCTGCCTGATATCTCGGCCACAGAAGGATTCTCAGATGAGTGAATCATTAATACTAATCAGGAAAAAGAAAAGAAAATCACAGGGCAATGTCTGGAAGGATTTTCTTTTTTAACTTTTTGGTGTAATTTTAATCTTTTTTTTAAATTAAATATTACATTGAAAAGAAAAGGTAAGACTTGAGTAATTTACTGAAGATACTGAGATCTCTGTGTGAAAGGAAAAACTTTCCCAATTTTCCAGATAAATAAAATAATGATTTGAATAATTAGATTTGAGCACTGGCTATTAACACATCTCAAACTTCTTCCTCACCCTCACTGGAAATTACTATACCAATACTAATGTGATTTTTTTTTCCAGCACCTACAATGATTTTCTTTTCTTTTTTTAAATGTTTATTTATTTTTGATAGACACACAGAGCATGAGTGCGGGAGGGGCAGAGAAAGAGAGGGAGACACAGAATCTGAAGCAGGCTCCAGGCTCTGAGCTGTCAGCACAGATCCCGACACGGGGCTTGAACTCATGAACTGCGAGATTGTGACCTGGGCCGAAGTTGGACCCTTAACCACCTGAGCCACCCAGGCGCCCCTGCAAAACGATTTTATTTTAATACAAACCCCCTAAGACTAGAAGCCGTAAAACCAGTATGTGCTTGACTTACCCACAGGCGACATTTCGGGAACTCCTGCAGTGTATGGGCCATCCAAGAACTTGGGTTCGTTGTCATTGATGTCCTGAATCTTGATGACAAACTCGGACTCGGGCTCCACGGGCTTGTTGGTGAGCCTGTCCAGCGCCTGGGCTCGCAGCGTGTAGTAGGCCTGCTCCTCACGGTCCAGCCTCTTGGTAGCGTGGATATCCCCAGTGTTCTCATCAATAATGAAAATGGAACTTGCCCCTTCGCCTGACAAGATGTATTTGATGGCACCATCTCCTTTATCAACATCAGAGTGAAGCTGGTGAAAAATTCATGTGAGATGAGATTAACTTACAAGAGCGTCAGCGATACGGAGATAGGTAAAAATAATTCTTATGTCAGGCAGCAGTACATGAAATTTTATTGTTCCTGGAAAGATAAGCTGATGCTTATTGCGCACAGCAGAAAAGGCTATTAGAATGCGTCAGCTTGCACTTGTGAGCAAGACAATTTCATTTCTTCCTGTAAACAGTCTCATTTCCAAAGGTACTTTTTCTAGAATTCCCAAAGTTAGGAACTTGTGGTGGTGTTAATTTTTATTTGGTCTGTCTTTGCCAGTTTTAGACATCTTCTTTGAACAGAGCATTCAGTAAACGTGTATAATTGGTTGATTTGATCTTATTCCAAGCAAAGGGACTTGCTATAGAGCATTTGTAAATTTCAATCTAATAAAATATGTAATATGCTTACAAATTCCCACATTCTTTAAGGGTTCCCTTCCCTCCCACCCGCTTTGATGCTTAACAAGTATGGATGGATGTCTAGCCACTAAATCCGCCTCCAAATCCTGTTCTATATCTTAAAATTTGAAGCCAAAAAAAATTACACTGCTCTCTGAAGTAGGAATTTCAAATCAGTATGTGCCTGAGACTTCAGCTCAAACCTTTCTTGAAATACCAAGAACTGCATTAGATTTGCATGATTAACCCCGGCATAGGCAGAAGGGCCAGCACCTACTGATTTGCATTTCATTTCTGGAACTGTCCCCACTGTATGTCAGAACATTATGTTGAACAGAAGAACCTTAGGAAACTCAGACATAATTACACATTTTCCTGAACTTCATAACCTGAAAAACACAGGACTCAATCTGTCATCTCCACAATCTTTCATCCCCTATAACCGCTATCATCTGGACTTCGATTAATATGAATGCAGAAAGCCAATTTACCAAATAGGAAGGCTTTTCACTGCCCCCACGGAACTGTGTCTGCATCCTTTCAAAAATGGAAAATGTGGGAAACTACTTAGGGAAGGGTGGCCCTAGTACATTTTCTTACTAAGAATCACCACACCATTACTAAGCTGTGGTAGGTACTGAGGGTACTGCTTTTTTGCACCACGGTCTCTGTAAGTGATTCTTCCAATGCATTATAACAGCTGTATTTATACTCTGCTTCAGAACACTTAAATAGCTGATTTATCTTTTGGTTTCTGTAATTTTTATTGAGACTAAATAATACAAATAATTAACTACTGGCGCAAGTTATAATTTAGCTCCGTTCAGGGTAGAATTATCTAGCGGATCACTGTACCGCATGTGTACCCGCCCTATGGAAAAGCTGCGTTCTTGAAATATGGTGAATTGCTTAATTTTCTGAAGTCATTCGCAGGGCTACTATTGCATCTCTAGCTCCCTCGAAGAAGAAGAAAAGCTGAGAATCACGGTAGTTTGAATTACGGGGTGCTTCTTAGGGGTCGAGCACTCTTGTTTTCTACATGTTGTCTATGTGGTAAATCATTTCACACTCACATTGAATGAATTCATTCTCCCTATCAATGGATAAGGAAACTGAGGTCAAGAAAGGCTTAGTGGCTTACAAGGCTCACAAGGCAATCCTGGTACCAGGATCATGAAATCTGGGGGCCTCTGGAAAGCTCCACCTTCACTGGCAGCAGTAAGACCCTGCATCCAACGAGGAGCCACTATCCCCTGAGGTGAACCCATCAAAAGCTGCAGCCAGAGGACAACTCAGAGAAAGAAGGGTGCATGCACCCCCCACCCTGATCACCCCCAAGTCATGAAGAAGTTGAGTGCTTCTAGTGGTTTCCATCAACGCACTCTGTAACTTGGCAAAGGGTCTTTTCTTGGCATTCTGGAACAGCAAAGCACTCTGCCTCCCTCAGCAACATAGACCAAAAACCTGGAGTCCTGAGACAAGTGTGGATGACAGGTAAAAAAAAAAGTTTTTGGGGCACCTGGGGGGCTCAGTCAGTTAAGTGTCTGACCTCGGCTCAGGTCATGATCTCACGGTTCATGGGTTCGAGCCCCGCGTAGGTCTCTGTGCTGATAGTTCAGAGCCTGGAGCCTGCTTCAGATTCTGTGTCTCCCTCTCTCTCTGACCCTCCCTCAGAAATAAATAAAACATTAAAAATTAAAAAAAAAGAAAGAAAACAAGTTGTTTTAAGCTGCTGACCCCCACATAGCCCCACTGCTCCACACGCTTCTCACAGCTACTTTTCTAAACCCCCCTCACCGTGTCTGTACCTCCAAGGGTTAGAAGAGCCTATAGGCTACCACTGACCCTGGTGTGAAGCAGCAGAGGATGAGCCAATGACGACAGAAACACTCAAGAGATAGGGGGTATCTTTAATCAAAGGCTTACGATGTCGCTAAGTCTCATTAGAAACTGCCATGCCACTTACAGAAGAACCAGCGCTTATGATTCATTTAATTGATTCATGTCAACTAGTTGCTGTTTCCACGGCATGGTGGTACAATGCTCCTGTAGTATCCAAGTAAGGGGGAGAAGGAACGTTCCTTTTCAATACATAACGCACATTACATCCTGAGCGGATGTTCAACCTGAGCTCTGACACCATGTTGTACATTATGTGGTATTTTTAGATGTTTTCCATCACCAACAGCATAAGAACTTAAAGGAAAAAAAAGACTTATATTGCTGGTTTCTCTAACCATTAGAGGACAGGATCCTATTTCCACGCCCCACTACTACCACCATCACACACACACACACACACACACACACACACACTCTCTCTCTCTCTCTCTCTCTCTCTCTCTCTCTCTCTGGAGCTAGGCTTGTAATCACTGCCAGAATTCACAAGCAGAAAATTGCTTCGTGTGTCCTTGCAAGGTTAGTGTAAGTATCTGTAGTTAAAAGCGGATGACCCACTTTGAAAGGTTAAGATGGCTACCTAATTATCAGATGCATTCAGACATTTAATCTGTGACACACTGTGCACTAACACTGATCTTAATAGGTGGACTGAAGCCCAAGCTATTAGGGAAAAACTATTCTCCTCTGCTAAAACAAACAAACAAAAGCAAAACAAACAAAGAAACCACACAAAACCTCAGCAATGAAAAACCTTGCAAGTACAGAACTACTTAATGGCATTCTTAAGTAAAATGTGTCTGTGTACAACACATGTGCGCACACACACACACACACACCCAGGTACACACAATCTTTGTGAATGACTATTACAGAGTAGAGAAGTGCTATTCTCCATAGCAAAAACCTCTGTGTAGAAAAATAGACAAACATTCTATGGTCCCACCATATGGCAAAGAAATAAACAATAAGTGAAAACTACAATCAAAACCAAATATCTGTACTCATATTTTGGGCAGAGTAGAACTTAACAATGTTGGGGCACCTGGGTGGCTCAGTTGGTTAAGTGCCCGACTTCGGCTCAGGTCATGATCTCACGGTTTGTGGGTTCGAGCCCCGTGTCGGGTTCTGTGCTGGCAGCTGGAGCCTGTTTCAGATTCTGTGTCTCCCTCTGTATCTGCCCCTCCCCCGCTCATGTTCTGTCTCTGTCTCAAAAATAAATAAACTATAAAATTTTTTTAAAAAAGAACTTAACAATGTTACGTCCATTTCATTTGCAAATACCCTTGTAAATGTGATCTTGTGATTCATCTAAACGATAACAAGAACAACACCTTGATTCATTAATCACCACACAAAGCTCACCTTTAGTGTGTGGATTCCTAAATCCCTTTCAAAATATTTGTTGTGACTCCAAAGTAGATATTTACATTATTATTATTATTATTATTATTATTATTATTAGCAAATAAACACAGTGAGGAACACATACCTCTAAGCTGGGTCTAGCTCACAGAAAGGCAAAAGAATCAGTAGAGAAGGAGGTACAATCATTATGTGTTCTCTCTCTGTCACTATGTCAGTCATCACTATGTATGGTAACAACGTGAGAAAATTATCACACTCTGTTGGATCATTTATAAGCTATCCAGGCCAGAAAAGCAAAGCACCCATGACACGCACCCTAAAATGTAATAAGTTTAATAATCTATTACAGTTCTACATCCCCTTGACAGAATACCTGCCCACTACCTCTAATAGAGCAACTCTTTCTTTTCGGTCTTCCAAAACAATAATCCTAATTTGGAATCTGAAAATCTTTCACTAGTTACAAAACTCTTCAGTTACTCTCCATCTTCTCTGTGTGTCAGAAACTATCTCCCTAAAACTCATATTAAATTATATCACACTCCTCATCAAATACTTTGAATTGCCCTCCATGGTCTAGGGATTTACCCCAAACTCTAAGCATGTGGCTCCATGTAGCCATATGCTATGTCTTTAGTCTCTCTTTTGCATCACATCTCAGAAGGCACTCCATGTTCCAGGCGTGTCGGACGAGGACCACACTGGCCGTGCACAGCAAGCGGCACAATCTTTTTCAATATAAGTCTTTCATCATCTTGCCTCCACTTACCTCCATCAACTGACCTCCAACTCGGCTTAATATAGGTTCCCCTTTTACTGAGCCTCAACAATCTTCCTATCTGTTCCCCATGGCACGTTGTTTGCATTTCTATGACAGAATGCATTGAATTCTGCTTTATACTGAAAATCTGGTTTAGCTGTTCTCATATCCAACCTTTAAGTTATAAACTCCTTAAGAGCCAGGTTCTTTTTTATCGCCAAATTCCACATTCTCAACAGACAGTTCAATGTATTAAGTGTAGTAAATTCATAACCCAATTTGTAAGAGAGTAGTGCCTGTTTTACCTCAATTTCTATACTTTTACATTTTAATAGCATTAGGAAAAAAGAAAAGCTAAACAAAAACATCCTATATCTCTGGACCGTTCTACCTAATCATCTGAACTGCCTAGATCAAGCTCAGACACTGCATTGTGTGTGCCCATGATAACATTTGGCACGTTATTTTGTACTTACAAATTTACACGTTTGCGTTCCCCAGGAGACAGAAACCTGTAGGGGCAGGTATGCTTTCTTATTTCTGTTTCCCAAGTCTTACATAGTACGTGTATGCGTGCGCGCGCACACACACACACACACGCACACACTGCTAAGAGGTTTTCACAGACCTTTGGATGCCCTTGAATGGAAGAGTCTTAATGTCCTTGATTAACTTTTATATCCACCACTTAGTTTTTAATTTAAAATTATAAAGACCAAAACTCAAAATAGATCCATGCACTGCAGTTTCAACAATTTTCTTACATCTATTTATACAACGAGGGCCTGATATGAACTATCTGGTGTAGAACTGTCAACCTATCTGCTTAAAGAAGAGTCTGAATATGACGAATAAATCTCAATTCCGCAAAGGGAAAAAAATCAACATGTTGATTAACTTTTCTTCCCTCTATGAACAGCTTAAATTCTATTTATTACTTGATCATACTGATGATTTTGCCTTTTAGTCACCTCCTCTGCAAAATGGAAGTAAAAAGCACCTATACTTGGACGTCACTGAACAATCATGACAACTATTACAGATGATCTAGCAGAACACAAGTCACTAAGGTAAAGCACTCTACTATCAGGATTGGACTTTATAATGTAACATACAAAATTCTCATGTGAAAAAGAGTAAATCTAGATATGAGATGAAACTATTTGGAAAAGAGATAATGTTTATCATGAAAGATTTGAAACTAAAAACTAAAGCTAAAGTCAACAAATGTCTCCGTGATCCTCATAGACCGACATGTGATGCGGATGGAAATAATTATAGTTTATATTCAATTTTCCTCGTGATGAACATTTGAATAAGAAAAATGCAAAATGCATTATTACAACAAAATAAAAGTTCATACTACTACTACATCTATATACAAAAATGGAGCAACGATGGCTGGGCAGCAAGTTAATCACTATCTGTGAATGATTTGTGTTGAATATTAGTAAAGGATTTCCAAGGTAAACTTCCTAATATTGGTTTACTTATGATAGATTCCTAATTTTTTTTTGAGTTTAAAAATACAGTACCGATTGGTAGGACTCCTATGATTCACTAAACTTTCCAAGGTTAAGGTAATCAGTAGAGAGGACAGATTTAAACAATAACTGGTGGAAATAAAACCGCTTGAATATACTCATTCCGTGCAAGTTTTCCTTTCTCATTATTCTTTTTAATAGATATTTTCCACATGCCCCTGGATACCATGTAATTATCAAGTTGTTGAAGAAATATTATAGATGAAAACAAGTGTATGAGTCATTTCTTTCTGGTTGAAGTATTTCTAATTTCTAATTATCATTGTGGTCCAGGGTAATGGAACACAATTTACTTATGAAGCATCTTTGATGAAGATGCATGGTTTATAAAGTAAAGGTATTAATTACAACACAGAAAGTAATACAGGAAAGGGATGCAATCCAGGAAGTGCTTAGGTAAGGTTAAAATTGTCAAAAAAAAAAAACTCCTTTATGTTTTTAGCCAACAATAAGTAAAAAGGAAGAACTATTTAGATCCTTTTTTTCCCTTGGAAAAAGTTCACACTAATTCAGTGGCAATGAACATTCATTCTAGGGTCTTAGTTCACGTAATAGCTGAAAGGTACAACTGTTAGATCTCCACTGCAAAGGAGCTACAAGTATGGCTACTGTGTCACCAATCTGCCCTTTACTGTGATCCCTTGATCACACTAAATCAGTTTATTCATCTGTTACAGACCAGCATCCATAAGTGTACACTTGATCTCGCACGCTGAAGTGAGGATAAAATGAAGTAATGCACTTGGACGTGTTTTGTAAAATGTAACTTTCTCTTCCTATCTGCAAGTTCACGTGTAGTGGGTACAATAGAATTATCTGCATCCCTTGGGGTGGGGTGGGGGGAAATCTTCCTTTTATTTGCAGAGGTTCTACACTTATGCCTATGGCGCACTTACTCAGAACTTCACATTAAGGGCCATATCTTTCTCATCAGGGGCTCAATGATAACAACTCGGAAAAGCATTTTCTATCCCACACAGCTACATGTGCCTCCCTAAAGAAATCTCCACAGAGCTCATCTCATCCTCTCTCTGACTGCTGTCTCCAGGCCACATCCAGAACTTTCAAACAACTTAGGGAATCTGCCTTGAGTCAAATTGTTACTGATCAAAACCGCTCCTGATCAAAACTGTTCCTTGTCCAATGTAATTGTGAGCACATCATGTTCTCTACTTCAGGGCTCCCCTGTAGAACCTTGCTCACTTAGTTCTAAACTTCAAGAAGTCCACCAGAAGCAGATAAAAAGCAAACCCCTGGAAACGTTAAGCTTTTTGCTCAAGAGGATAATTTTCAACTTGCTTTTAAAATGGGGCCGGTTGAGCAGAAAATGTCCCAGGAAGCTAAAGCAGTGCTACTCAACATGGGGTCCAAGGACTAGGTGCCATCTGTCCAAGTCGAGGCAAGTACAGAAACTGAGTGGAAGAGCTTAGCAATTTCTATAGTCATTTTACAGAGCAATTTGATGTCTGTGGAATCCAATAATAATGAAAAAATATGAGGACTGAATTTTGTATCTAAAGAATTCATTTTTACTATAGTTACAAAATTATTAGGAGGTTACCATAGAGTATGTTCTAGATTCTTAAAAAAACAGTAAGCTTGCCAATAAACAACAAACACTTGGCCCTTCCCTCCAGATCAGTTGAGAAGCACTGGGTCAGTGGATAAAACCTATGTGAAAGCTCTTTTGAATGCTTCCAGGTAATAATCAGTCCAAACTCTTTTCCTGTCTGAACAGGAGGCAAAACATGAGGATACTAGCCACCAGGGAGGCATAGGGCAATTGTTGGAGGTCAGCCTCAAGACTTGCACAGATGTTTTCCACATGGCATTTTGGAGAAGGCATTCATGTACATGTTGCAGATGGGAACAGCCCAACATGTTTGCCAAACATTTCCTGAAGTCCTCTGCATGGTATTGTCTTGTGCATTCAAAAACAGTTAATAGTAATATAATTCTAGAGTCTACATTTGGGAGAGAAAGCCTTGACACTTGTATAATTTAGAAAAAGAATACTCCACACTATCTTATCAGTGTCCTGATGGAGGCCAGTATGTGGAGAAAGATACAGAAAAATGAAATTTCTGAGATAACACCAAAGTAGGAGGGTGAACAGAGAAAAGCAATTAGTCCAAGAGGAGAAGAGACAGTAATTCGTCATTCAACACTTATTAATAAGACCTTGGTAAGGAGAGCTGATGGTTAAACTTTATAACCACACTAAGAATGTACATACCTTGTAGTTTGTGATATCTAGTTGGTAAACTTGTTTTCAAATATTCTGAGTATTTAATGTTTGTCTAGTTAAGCTCTTCTGGCATCCTTATAAAATCACAAGTATCCCTTTAGCTGTTACTACAAATACCACGTGAGAAGTAGCATTTTAGCCGTTACGCCTGAACTCGAGGGATACAATCGACATGATCCTTGTGCCCAAGCTGAATTGTCCTGGAAACACAGAGACTGAATCCAGTCTGGTTCTGTCTTCATCTAGAAACTCAACATATATTAACCATCTATGACAAATGGGTACAGAGGGTCTCCTACGGGCCAGGTGTGTGCGAGTGTCTAAACGAAGACAAGAAGAGGCAGGGAGGCAAGGGGGAGCCCAGAGCGTGGAGCCAAACAGTGGCCTGTTTTCATGGGCTTACAGAGAGAAAGGCTGTCAACACAGCAGGCTGTCAGTGGAACGGGTCGAACAAACAACTGCAATTCTGAAGACCATAAAAAAAAGTGCCCAGAGAATGGCAAGAAATCAGATGGCAGAAAAATCAAACTGAGTTCATAAGTTCAGGGAAGTGCTTTTTAAAGAAATGGTATTTAAGTTGAGACAAGACTATTGCTAAGAAATAGTCTGGTGATGAAGGGCAGGGCTTTACTTCCAGGAAGGCACTTGACTAACGAGGGAATAAATTTATTTTTAGGAATAGTCACACAGTAATACGTAGGATCCACCAGTTTATAATAGAAAAGTTTTTGCATGTGATGGACAGAGTCTTTCTAGGGTAAATATATTACAACCTATATTCTGTAAACATCTGTTTAAATAATTAAATGTTTTTTAAAGGCTACAGAATGTTCACTAATCTTGACCTACTATTTGGCTACTGAAGTTATTGCTTGTTGAAGTTCAGTATGTAGGTCTCCTGCATCAGCATTGCCTGAGATGTTGGTTGAAAATGCCAATATCTGGGCTCCACCTTATTCTACAGAATCAGAAATTCTTTGAGTTGAAACCACCTTATTGGTTTCACGTTGAAAATATGAATTTTCAACCTGTATCCCAGATATAAAACTTTTGGTCTAATAAATATCACTGCTTACATGCAAGCCTTAGACCAATAATAACATGACTTAAAACAGTTCAGTACTTTCAATTCATTTGTATTTATACCTTATTCTATGTAAGATTATTAAATAAAAACTTCTGTCTTGGTTTCACTATGTATTTTACTCAAAAGGGATCTGTCCCTTTTCTACCAAAGTTACAAGGGAAAAGTATACAGTATATACTTAAGTACCCATCCAATACCCTGAGATACTTCTTATCAACATGCAGAAATGCTCTTAGGCTCTGGGCATGCATCCCTCCAGGGCCAGAAAGATAAACTGAGAATAACAAAATGTCCTGCTTATACTTTACATGTTTACATTGGATGGAGTCAGAAAGGCAAGAGGAACACTCAAGGTGGGGCAAGAATTATAAGCAGTTGTATCTACGACCCTCTGGTGGTATACATTATTTTTCCTAAAAGAATAGTTCATGTCTGCTCAAAAAAAATAAATCAATAGTTTCAACTACTGTGTTTATTATTATAAAAAGGCTGGAAATATGAAGCAAATGAAGAAAGTAATAATAGAAAGAAAATATTTATGATCTCAGTTAAACCTCAGAGGTTATTCCTCTAGGCATCTGTGGTGTGGCACCCCTCCCCCACCTCACTTTCACCCTATGATCCGAAGCATTTCTGTAATCTTCCTGTTCTCAGCTCATCGCCACTTGCTTTACGAAAACTCCCTCTCTCCTGCAGAGAAATGCGCCTTCCGATGCCATAGAGCTTCCATAGGTAGCATACACAGGACCAGAAAATAAAAGGGTAGAGTGGACACGGCCATGTGACCCCTCATGTCTCTTGCCCCGAGGACTGTGTGCCTTCCACTTCCTAGAACAGGGTGACTGTACCAGGCTCATGCTCTCTCCTTGTCTCTGAACTCCCCATACCAAGGGACCAACATCTCTGTAGGAATAATTGGCATTGCTCACCGGGAGGAGGTGGGCTTCTCTCCCACAATGGGAAAGAGCAAGTATAGCTCTGGACATGTGGGTGCGCCACTGTGATGGTAAGGGGTAAGCGCAAGACCCCAGCCTGAGCCAGAGGAAAAGGGTACTGGTTGTAACCTGAAAATCAGCTGCAACATAGGCTGTACTTCCTCCTACCAACCTTCCTGTAAATTCCTCCAAGAAAGGAGGTGTAGCGTGTTTCCCTAGGAACCGTTCTCTGAATGCAGGATGCACGGGATGTTAGTGGGTCAGGGGTGGTCTCTAGGAGATGTCACGACAGCCTCTCGGGTCCACTCCTTTCCTGAATCCATGAACACTGGAAGCGTTGGTGACTGACATTTCTCAGCTAAGTCTTCCCCCCAAATCGTCACTTTGAGGCATTTACAAATTTGGCAAATTGCAAACGTGGCAAAAAGCCACCTTGTCAAAGGTAATCCTTCTGTCTTGGAGGCATCCCACATCCAAATAGCTCCGGGGGCGGGGGGGGGGCTTTAACATTCTCCATATTCAGGAAACCCATGAAGAACTTTTACAGCTCCACAGCTCCCCAAAGGTTAGCCGTGTTCTAGGTTGCAACTGCATTGCCCAATCCTCCTTCCATCCCTCCTTTACATGGGTTAATTCCAAGAACGCCCTCCAATAATTACCCTGCAAGCAAATCTATGGCTCTGAGTCCGATTCTGTGGACCTGACCTGCAGCAAGTACCCAGGTAACTAACTCAGTAACTAATGAGTGGAGCAGCTCGGCTCTCTGCAGACATCTGTCCCCGTGTGTCGCACACTGTCTCCTACAGAGGCTCAGGAGAGTGAGAAGCGCATTTACATAATTTGGAGAGAGGTGTACACTTGTAGATCAGGAGCCGTAACAGCTGTAGAAGCCACAGGGAGGCCGCATTCATAAAAGACACAACCCTGGGCAGAGTGTTACTTGTTTCTTTCAGTCTACACCTGATATGCTCTTATTTTTCCCAGGCTCCAGCTGCTTTGATTTCTAGAAACTTCATACTGTGAATGAACCAGTCACCAGAGAGAGGAGGAATTCACTGTGGTGTTTTTATTTGAGAAGAGGAAAAGGCAGAATGTCCTTAATTCAGTGAGCCCAGAGCTAAATGTGCGTGCGTTTCTCCTCATACAACACTCTTGTTCTCTGCACCCAGGGTGGGTGTCTTCTGTTCACTCGAGCGGTATGATGCCCAGACCTACTACAGAATAGTTCAATCAGAATATGAGGCTACGGGCCCAGGCTTTTTAAAAAATTCTTATTTTTTATTAAAAAGTTTTTTTAACGTTTGAGAGACAGAGACAGAGACTGAGCGGGGGCAGAGAGAGAGGGAGACACAGAATCTGAAGCAGGCTCCAGGCTCTGAGCTAGCTGTCAGCACAGAGCCTGACGCGGGGTTTGAACCCATGAACTGTGAGATCATGACCTGAGCCGAAGTCAGACGCTCTACCAACTGAACCACCCAGGCGCCCCTCACAATTATTTTTAAAAGCTCTTCAGGCCATACTATTATACACCCAATATAAGAATCACTGGCCAAAAATAAGAAAGAAATATAGAAGCTGACAAAAATGCTCTTCCATTTTACTGATAATATCACTTTGAAGGACAGAGGAAAAATATAGTTTATTAAGTAGACAAAAAAAAAAAAAGACAAGAAGCATGTCTGTGGAGCTTAGCCAATAATTTGCTTAAAGGGTACAGATTTTAAAACCATACTTAAACAAAATAAATCCCTGGCAAAATTTCAATAAATACAAAAGCTTCCTAAATGAAAAAAATAAATAAGTAAACTGGTTTCACATGGCAGGAGTCTCACTGAGATATGTAATTGCCTCACCTAAAACAGAGCAGGTTTAAGAAGAAGGCCATGTTCTAGCTCAGGGGCCCTAAGAAGACCTAAGCCGTGTTTTCTCCTCTAAAGCAAGAGATCACGTGGAAACACATGAGGAACACAAAGCTCCATCAGAGCCTTCTTAGCGCCCAACATAACCACAGTGACCGCCACATCCTGGCTTCCTACCTCTGACCAGCTCCACTGCAGGGTTTAATGCCCTAAGAAGTTCCCACAAGCCAATATAATAAAATTAGTAAACCGATGAGATGAAAGAAGAGAAAAAGGGAGAAAGAGTGTAGTGGAAGGGATGGGCAGCAATAAAGCAAAGTCAATAACCAGTTGATACAAGAGCGAGACATCCTCAAATAGCTCTTCACCTCACAGGGTCCGGAAAGACATCCTGGGTTTTTCCCAGGAGACACTGCTCACGGCTGTCTATCTCTGTTTACAGGTTGTTCTGGTATTACCAGCAGGACGAGAGAGAGAGAGAGAGAGAGAGAGAGAGAGAGAGAGAGAGAGAGAGAGAGAGAGAGAGAAAGAGAGAGAGAGAGGTGGCTGCGTCCTCCCTCCGCCCAGCTGAAGTGCAGCAAAGGAAGATGAGTAACTACCTTGCTTAAAAATGATTTTTGCAATTCTGTTTAGCTTTGAAACTGAGGCAGTTCTAATTTTTAAAATGTAGTAAGTTATCTAAGTACTTTCTTAACAGCAACATTTATGACTCTCTGTCCCTTCTCTTAAGGAGAGTGTTAAATTTTGGAGCTCTACCCTGCTATCCATTATTTCACAGACCTGGGTTGAAAATGAATAAAGTAAGCTCTTGGGCAGCACAATCACAATCACTAAAGTGAATAAGAATCCTACTGAAACCGATTCACATCTCACCAGAGCACCACGGCAGAAGACTAGAATCGGGATCTCAGACCAGAGCCAGGTTTACTGCTCTAATGTCGGACAACCCTCAACTGGTAGCTTCTTGGGATGTTAGTTCATTGGTCTACAAAATGGACTAAATTAGGTGGTCTTCAAAGCTCGCCTTTCATCCACAGAACTCTGTACATTACCTCTAAGTAAACAAGAGTGAACCATAGCTCTCCATCCAGAGTCCTAGCATGTACTGTCTACTCTGGGAACTGCACATGACCTTGAGAGCTATAAGTTTTAGGTGTATGACACTGCCTTAGCTTAAACTAATCTATATGATCACATATGCCAATTGTGTGGTTATTAAGCTACCTTGGGAAAGTCGGAAGTGTTTTAGGACATTCTCAGACTACTGTATCCTCAGAAAATCCCATGGATTTATTTTATAAGGTTCCTTTCTATAATTTCAAGTTGTCTGTTTTGTAGGGAAAAGACATTAAGACATTTATTTCCAGGCACTTGGAAGAATCTGTTTTGTGTGTGTATAACAGCTTGCAATTTGGTTAAAATAATTGAAGAGAATTAGTTTTTAATTTAAAAATCTGTTTCAAGAACATACACAAGGTATCTTTAAAGACTATGTCAAAGTAACGTGCCACCTAAACACAACCATTTGAACAAGTACATTTGTTGAAAAGGAAAACAGTCATGGTACTTATAATTTGTCTGATATGCACAAATTCAATTAGTATCACTTAAAATATATACACACTAAAAAAACCCACTTGCTCATTCTTTCCCTGAGATTTACAATGCTATACATTTTCTCTGTACTTCATCCTGTCATATTATAGGCACGTGGTTCAGATGTATTATTATACTTCAGTTTGAAAAGAGTACAAAGCTGTACTGTGACCATAATGATTTCCTGGTAGAAGCCTGCTGCTGAGAGACATTAATACAGAGAAACCTTCCTGGAGGGCATCTTTGTGGGTGGCTACCCCCCCCTCTTGTTTTCTATGCTGCTCCTATTAAGTAAAACTTCCTTTGCAGTGAACCCCAAAAGAAGAGGAGGAGGGAGGAGAAGGAAATGGAGGGGGAAGGGCAGCCAGCTGCATCTCCTTCCTTTAATACTCGTTGTGGTTTAAGTAAATAAAGAATTCCATCGTGAAACAGAGGTGTGTTGTCACATCAAATATAAAACGGTAACCCCAATGACTTGCTGATCCTGGACTGAGATACTATGTGAAATGGGACCAATTTAACCATGAAGTTATGACAAAATTTTTTCCTGCAGGCTTCATCGAAATCTAACTCAAAATTCTATCACTCCTGTTAAAGAACATAGCTTCTCTATTCTTTCTTGTAACCTTACATTTCTTTGCTTTATGTTTGCAATCCTAACTTTTATCCACCCTGCCTCACATATTGTTTTATAGCTCTCTTATTCAAATAGCTAATAGTGAGAACTAATATTTATCGAGTGTAATTATGTGCCAGACACTGTGGTAAAGGGGCCTTTAATTCACTTAACAGCCGTCTGTGGTAGGCATTATTGGCCTAATTCTGTACGCGAGGAAACTAGGGTTTCGCAGGATTAAATGCTCTGCCAAAGCTTACACAATAATGTCCCAGACTTGATGGAGGTCTTCCCAACAAGTCTGTACTCTACCCACTCTTATCTATACTGTGCTACCCCCTGCCATCTCCTCCCGTAAGAGATGAATGACCTAGAAGATTCTAGCTTCTTGCACTCCCCTGTATGAAAAACTCAGCCATAAGTAAGTCAAAACATGAATTTATAGCTACTGAATTTTCCAGTTTTTGTTTCTGATCCCTCCTTGTCCTCAGCCCCACCCCCAGCTGCTGATTCCCAATGTTTTACCACAATAGTTCGCCAGTTCTATCAGTTTGTCACTACTTCGCCAATTACTGCCCTGAATTGGATTTCATTATTTATATATATATACAGACAGTACAGAAATTCACTTTTGTGAAAAACGTGCGGACTATGTCACTGTACTTCCCTCCTCTAACATCCCTAGCACGTAGTATTACATGGCTGCCATATGCACCCGTCTACACCACACTCATTTTACTGTTCTCTGGCTTGTGGTTATGGGAAGGCTCCCTACAACTTTCCATTGAAGTTGTTTTTTTTTTTTTAATGTTTTATTTATTTCTGGGGGGGGGAGAGAGAGAGAGAGAGAGAGAGACAGCGTGAGCAGGGGAGGGTCAGAGAGAGAGGGAGTCACAGACTCTGAAACAGGCTCCAGGCTCTGAGCTTGCAGTCAGCACAGAGCCCGATGCGGGGCCCGAACCCATGAGCCGCGAGAGCATGACCTAAGCGAAAGTCGGACGCTTAACTGACTAAGCCACCCAGGCGCCCCATCTTTCCATTGAAGTTTAACATTCAATGGCTCCAATGGTATGAGCCCAATGACTGTAATATGCATCATAATCCTTTATTTCAACACAGAAAAGAAACCTGGGTATTATCATTTTAAGATGTCATTAACTGTACCTGGCACCCCAATTTCTGAAGGCAAAATGCGAACAAAAATACATCTTATAAGAGGCAACTATGCTGCTTTTTGTTTTTATCTTACTTCCTACTTCTAACTCTCCCATATTCTTCCACATTCTTCTCCCTTCTGAAAGGCAACAGGCTTTGTAAAGCAAGAACACATTGCCTAAGGCTTTCTACAATCAAATCCATCGAATTCCATGCCAAAATTATCCCTATTTTATATTTATGTCACAGGAAAACCAAGGAAAGCAAAGTAAAAGCAAAAAGAACACATGAAACATTGAATATTATACGTCGCTCAAAGAAACATAATGACAATAGCTTCAATAAAAGATAGAATTTTGTTAGTACTGCCACAGCCAGCACTTTCTCTGGAACTTTTTTTTTAATGTTTTATTTCTGAGAGAGAGACAGCGTGAGCAGGGGAGGGTCAGAGAGAGTAGGAGACAGAATCTGAAACAGGCTCCAGGCTCTGAGCTGTCAGCACAGAGCCCGACGCGGGGCTCGAACCCACGAACCATGAGATCATGACCTGAGCTGAAGTCAGACGCCCAACCGACTGAGCCACCCAGGCGCCCCTAGAACATCTTTTAAGATGATCTAATTTTTATTATCTTTACAGAACCAAGTTCCCATTGCAATCACACTGAGCGGCAGTATACTTCTGTGACAAGTATGGTGTGATCTGATATTGTGAGCAATTTATAGTTAGCACCATTAATAAAAAAAATCTAATTCCCGGGGTTCCGATCTATAAACTGGACTGTGATATTACTGTGATACAGGCTTTTAATCCAGTGAAAAATGTTTTGTAATGAAATGGAAATAAGGGCATTTGCTGGCATTTATCATAAATATATTTATGTCGATGCAATGTCTCAAAAACTTTGTGGGAAAATGACTGAGGCATCTATCTCTTTCTCACAAATACATGTTATAAAGAATAATTACTGATTCCCTTACTACAAATAAAAGAGAAGGAGAAATCACAGCTGGATGATCCATGGAGGAAGGGAGAAGGAAAAGCCGTGTAACCCTTTCGGCCAGTATGTCAGAGGCAGGAGAGCCAAACATAGAAAGTCAGATACAGAGGTTTTGTTAAGAGGAATGCTACATGGCGCTCCCATGGCCTCACTTGAACTTTATAATGTTTTTTCTTTTTCTTTTTTTTTTTAATGTTGTACGGTATTTTTGTTTGTTTGTTTTGAATGGTCATTAACAAAATCAGTTGCGTGGGTGAGACTCCTCCTGCAAACCAGGTGACAATGCGCACCGTGAAGAGTGTTCTTCACCTGTCTGCTGCACTAAAGGGCCCGGAGCTGAATCAATGAGGCAACTCTGCCACCCCATGAAAAAGGGGAAAAGAGGCTGGAAAATGTATTATTCTAAAATATATTATTCACTGCCTATTACATTAGGAATAAGATACGCATATTCTTCAATCTGCACTTTTTTTTTTTAAACATAAGGCAAGAAAATGAAAACATAAAATGGCTAACACACGGCCCGAGGGTACAATACCTCCTGCCTATTCACCTCTAAGATTCTGGGAGGGGGAAGGACAATGGAGCTCTTTCAAGGTTCAGGCATTTGATTCTTCCCACTTCTACTCGACAGACATTGATCTCCTTCTGAGCCCTAGAGGGTGCATCAACTCAGTCCTCTGTCGTACAAAACCCAGAAAACCCTCCTTTTCCATCTCTCCTTTCTTCCAAATTCTCTAAGAGGTCCTCCATATGTTTCACTACTCTTTAGGAAAGATTGGCGACAGCAGCCGAGCTGGGGCTCCATGGAACGCAGCTAGAATTTCTAAGAGCCATTTTTTAATGCGCAGAATGTCAGCATCAGGGGCGCTTCAGAAAAACATCTAACATACTACCATCAAAGAAGTAGTTAATGTAGTTTTCAAAACTCAATATCCAACAACCAAAGACACAAATTAGCATGCTAAACAGAGCAAGTCAAATGTCATTTAATTAAAAGCCAGAGACATCAATTTAAAATAAAGGCCAAAGAGAAAAAGATGGAGAAAAGAGGGATGGGAGAGCGCATACAACTCTTAGGGCAGAAGGAAGCCAGGCGCATCAGCTTGTGTTTGTTTTCCCAATAATTCTGTCATATTCTAAACAAATTATAAAAATAGTGACAGGATTCCTTGGACAGACTCCCAGAGTGAACTTTAAATTATTATATATTACATCATTTAACATCTCCCCTAAGAATTCTTGTGGCATGTCTGGCATCAACCTAAATAGATACTGGTTAACAGTGGAAAGGAAAGAATGCTCTGTGATCAGAATCCCTAGGGCCAGGGCTTGACTCCATTGCTTATTAGCTATGGATATAACTTTCTTTCAGCTTTAATTTTCTCATCTATAGGAGTCAACGAGTACTGATGTTTCCCCCAACCTCAAAGAGTTTTTGTAAGACTCAAGTGAGAAATCGGATTAAGAAATATAGCTTACAAACTTCAAAATACAAAATAAATAGTGTGTTTTTGTTACGTTGGTGCTATTTAAGAACTCCACGTATGAAGAACGGACTGTCAGGACCAAAATACATTACAAAATTGTGTGCCTATATGAATGCAAAAAGCATTAGATGTGCAATACTGAAATATCCACACGCAAATATACATATGAATATAAGCATAAACATACGTGTGTATGCATATATATACGCGCGCACGCGCACACACACACACACACACACACTTATACATAAACTCATAGTTTTAGGTTTCAAATGGAGATGATAAGGACTAAAGGTCTGAAGAGACAAAAAGACATTTCATTCCTAGTTTTCAGATTAGATTCTTCCTGAAGCATTTTGCAAATTTATAAGATCGTTGCCTCAAAAGCAAAACATTAATGGAATCTTCAAAGTTTTCTCCATAGTTCTGAAAGCCCTTTTGTAAAGAAATAAAATTGATTCTGTCCAAGGTGTCTAAACGACGTACTCTATTTCACTCTAGTGTGTACTTCATCATTTAGTGAAAGTGTTTTGGAACTAACCAATGGTTTTTCATAAATAGTCCATAACAGTGGGTTTTCTGCAAATCATAGCAAGATTATTTAATGTAGCATTTTTTAAAAAGTATTTCTGACTACTTAGGTAAACAGAAAGAGAGGATGAAGAGCAAGTGAATGAATGTAAACTTCAGGGTGTTTTACAGTACTCACCTTTACCCTTCACTCCCAAAGGGCCTGTTTTATGACCCAGCTCAAAAGTCAGCTCTTCTGCACTAAGTCATCAACCCTACAAGCGTCACTACCAACCAGCTGCAAGAAGTTGTTCTTCTCACCTATCTCCTATGTTTAGGGATTTGAATGTTTCATTAACGAACGTCTCCACGTGGCTATCCCTTAGGCAACTTCAAATTCAACAATGTCAAAGTCCAACTTCTGTGATATTTCCTGTCTTGAGCCAGAAACAAGGATTTACCACTCACCATACAACACAGTGTGGGAGGTACCTTTGCTGATGCTATAGACACATCTGTGACTAAGACAGGCACTCTCTCTTCTCCCCGTGGACCCCTCCAGACATTCTTAGCTCCACACTGATGTCTCAGCATCATAACTCTTCCACTTTCCAAATAACTGTTATTCATTTTATCCTTTTCATCCTCATTCCGACTACCATAGCTCAGTCCCCACCATGTCTTGCCTGGAATATTTAACCATCACTGAATTGATCTCCTCAGTTTTCTGCCTCCCGTCTGGCCTCCTTTAATTTAAAAACCTTTAACGTTAGTAAAGTTGGCCTTTCTGAAATTCCAACTGGCTCAAAACCAACCATCTAATGTACCAAAACGCACACAAGAACAAAGAGAAAACAAACAAATAAATTCCTTAACACGTAGGTTAATGTTTCATGGTGTGGCTCTTGATTCATGGCTGCCACCATTCTTTTGTCCTCTGTGGTCACCCGAATCACTTACCCCGAAAGAAATTATATTGTCTCACAAAGCCATGCCTTGCACAAACCATTCCTTTGGAACAGGAATTGCTTTTTCTCATATCCCATTTACTTAGGGACCACTTTCTCATCCTTTGAGCCTCAGCTGAAAATTATCCCTAAAGATTTTTGCCTGATCTCCCCAGGCTGATTTTCATGTTCTTGCCTTTAATCTTTCATTGCACATTTATAAAATCCACTACCAGACAACACTGAAGCGGTCTGTAAGTTTCCTCGTGTTATTGTGACCTACACAAAGGACAGGAATCTTGCTTTGTATATCTGTATCTCCAGTATATAATTACATGAGTATACAGCCCACGTACAAATGTTTGAACAAAGAGCAAATTAATGGATACTTTAAAATGACCACGACGACATGACTTCTTACAGAATTATTACAGACCATGATTTTTTCTTTTTGGTATTTTCTTATCTCGTAAGTTTAATTTTCAATTGGCAAACTGTCTTAGGCTAGAGGTAAAATCTAAACATGAATAGGGTGAAGCTGTCTTGCGTAGATTCTTATGGAAGACTTTGACTCTCACTACCTGGCTAAACATCTTAGATTCACTAAGACTTGCATCTTAGTGAAAGCAGGTACAATTCTGCTTCTCTTTCTTCCCATTTCGGGACACACATAAATGGCGTCCACTCCGGTATTCTTTGGATTTCACAAGTATCTGGCAAGTGGCATGACGGGAAAGATCTATCTGGTCAGTGAGGTGGTAACTTTAGGAGTCCACAAGCCACCAGAAACTCATGCGTTGGTAGTAGTTGAGCGGGCTGCACATGGTCTGAGTTCTAATCCGAAGCATTTATACACATGCCTACTTACACCACACAACAGGCCTTACAGCGACACAACTGAACTCCACACACAATGTGACTGATAGGGTTTCTTCCGCTATTCTTCCTTCCCTCCCTCCCTTCCTCATCCTTCTCTCTCCTCTCCCCCATCACCTTTAATTTCAGATATTATGTGTATTATATAGGATGAATGGATTCCATAAAGCACTCTAAAGCTATTTAAGTGACGCTGATCCCAAGTGGCTTCCTGTTTTTAACTTTTTGGGTCTTTAAACCTATTTAATGGTTTGAAAACAATAATGTAGAATTTGGCAGATGGTAGAAATAGCAAGTAATAAAAACTTCCACTGTGTTCAAGGATTTTTGAGGGGTAAGAACTACATGCCTTACTGATACTTAATAAATGTTTACTGAACTAACCACCCATTATTCTGGGTGCCTGTTTTAGCTGGGCCCCTCCACCTAACCAGACATTGCCCAGATAATTCAACTTTAATGCACTTTTCACTCTATGAATCTGGACCAATCCCTGATTATAAGAGCTTGTTTTCAAGTGTGTTCAAAAGAAGGATAGAGTTCAGTAAAATTACGGAAACACCAAAAATCCTTACAGCTAATATCTGCCTTCTAAATTTTAAGGCACAGTTTTCGGTGTTTTTGTTCTGCCAAGACGTAGCCCACTAAAAGGAAAATGTGATTTACTCTCCTCCATTCTTCACACTGCCTACTTGGTTTGCCTTGAATTTCACCAACTTATTCGGGAAATATTTTACCCATTTATCTCCCGAGCGCATAGTCCTATTGGTCTCAGTCTACTTAGAAACTGTAGTTTCTTAGCTGTATTCATCTGCATAATAGATTTTAAAAATACTTACATCAGACCATCTGCTCAGTGATGAGAATGCAAAAATACGAGACACAGATTCTCCCTCAAAGGGTTCACCCAAGAGCCCGTTCAATAACCAGGTAACTATCGCTCTGCCTTATTATATTGTTGTCCCTGCCCTTACAGAGCAGGACAGCAGATCCACTCCTTCAAGGCACAGAATTCAAAACTAAAGCAGCCCAATGTGTTCTTCTCCTGTCTACACCCTGATCACTTAGCCCAAGTCTCCTGAAATTTAGACTACGAATTCCTTTGAATGCGTTACTGGTATTTGAAAACTACTCTCCATGCTCATGCTTCTAAGAATATTTCTGTCGGGGTGAATGGGTGGCTCAGTCAGTTAAGCATCTGACTTTGGCTCAGGTAATGATCTCACGGTTCATGAGTTTGAGCCCAGTGTCAGGCTCTGTGCTGACAGTGCAGAGCCTGCTTGGGATTCTCTCTACCCCCCCTCTGCCCCTCCCCCATTTGCATCTTCTATCTCAAATAAATAAACTTTAACAAAATTAAAAAAAAAGAATACTCCTGTCAGGGGCGCCTGGGTGGCATGGTAGGTTAAGCTTTCAACTCTTGATTTCTAGTCAGACCATGATCCCAGATCATGGGAACAAGCCCCACGTTGAATTCCACACTGGGCATGGACCCTACTTGAGCTTCTCTTTTCCTCTCCCTTTGACCCTCTCCTCAACTTGTGCTCGCTCTTTCTCTCTTAGGAGGGGTGAAGAGAGGAGGGGGATGGGAGGAGGGAGAGGGAGATGGAAGGAGGAAGGGGGGGTGGAGAGGGAAGAGGGGGAGGGGGAAGAGGAAGTGTGAGAAGGAAGAGGAGGAGGAGGAAGGAAGGGGAGAGGGGAGATGGGTGAGGGGAGGACAATGAGGAGACTTCTGTCATATCTTATGGAAGGAATGACAAATACTCCATCAATTCTTGTTAAATTACACTGAACTGACACCAGAGCCACCTGTACCGGTGGTGGCGGCAGCTGTGGCAACAGCCATGACAGCGACAGAAACAGCAACTCAGAGCAGATAACTGCCACTCCAAATCAAAGGTTCAGTGATCCTTCTCAGACCTATAGACAACTAAATATATGTGGCACAATTTAATTCAAAATGTCAATTGGACAAAATGTTTTTGTCAGAAAAGTTCTTTTTACTTATTTACATATGCATGTGCATATATATACACACACATATATCAAATCTCTAAAATTAAAAATAAGTTTTGATAAAAATTTTCCTAAGTATTTTATGCATGACTCTTGACCTGCATGTATCAGAAAAACCTTGCTTATGCTCATGGCCCTTAAATTGTTTTAGCAAAAACACATAAAATATGACGGTCTTGTGTCAGAAATAATAGGTTTTCATTGATGGGCATGAAACCAAGGAAGTTATCTGACCCAGACAGTTATCAACCGTTAAAGCTATCCTTTTACAACATCTTTCTGAACAAGAAACCAATCCCTTCACAGACAGATATTAATTTATTCAATTAAACATGTTCAGTAGAGATTAATGGTTTGCTATGCAAAGGTGGATTTATTCTGCAGCGAACGCACCTTAAGATTTAGGGCTCTGAACTTGCACAAGCCATTCCCAAGACCCAGACACACTGGAGTGGGGGAGGGGGAGTTGGCACACACGTGGAATCACAATTTTGTAAAATATCCAAAAGCAATTTTTAGGTTTTTTTCTTAACAGGCTTTAGAACCCACAAAACTCTGATCTTTCCTAGGTTTTTTTTTTTTTTCTTCAATATTATGTATGCTTCTAAAATGTCATTGGTCATACCAAAATGTTTAGCTTGAAAACCACTTCTTCATTAATTTCCACGATACAATCAGGTACATTCACCATAGAAACATAAGCCTGAATATGTTAAATACTACAGTGAAAATGTCATCATTACCAATTCATGTTATAATCAAATTAATGGGCAGCTTTAACTCAGATTAATGGCCACCATTTACTTTATGCCAAGTCAGATCTCACTGAAGATTTCGCATGCCAAGGTAGGAGAGACTTGCTGTTGAAATGAACACTACAATTACTTATAACACATTTTAAAGTGAATGTTCACAGTGTCTTACTCTGTTATTTAAAATTTTTGTTGCTCTATTTATGATCACAAATTTTATTTTGTATATTTAAAAGTTTAATTTTGCTGTAATCTTTGTTCTGGTTCTTGTGTAGGAAATAAATCTTCTAAATCATAGTACTTTACCATCATAATTTTCATGCTTTTTCTTAGGCCCAATATCAGAATAAAATTAATAAGTATTCCATCCATGATGTATACAGTGAACTCTAAAACTAATGCCACTAGGAAAAATTATATTAAGTTCCCTAAACACCATTAGATACTTTTTCATTAAATTTTGTCATTTGTTCCTCACCCCCAAGGTTTTGTATTTTCTCCTTTATATAATATCTACTATCTGGGGCACGGCGGTCTTGGAAGATTGGTTAAGAATTTATTGTTAATGAATTTCCTACAAATAAGTATTTCAAGTTAGATCAAATGGCCAGATTTTGCCTCAAAAAGGAGACAATGAATTTCACACTATCACTTTAACTAAACACATTTTAACTAAACTGAACTAAAGACAGTATATAATCTTCTCTAACATGCTGGTGGTATTTTAAGAAGTTAATCCAGTTTTTATTCTGCTTTTACAGAGAACTATATATACGTCCCTTTGGTCTGAGAATTACTCAATACAAATATGTATATTTTTAAATGACATATGACACACATGCTTGTGTGTTTTGAACATACCCATGGTTCTCTAATAAGTCAGTTGCATAAGAATTAGGTCAGATAGAATATTGTGGATTCAGTGAAATAATAGTTTAAAAGGACCGCTTTGCAATGGGATTGTTATAATAACTTAACCAAACTCTAATTAACCAAAGATCAATCCAAAAGCCATTAATCAAACTGTAGTTGCTGCAAACATCATAAAAGAACAAAAGCTCGATTTCCTTATTTTCTATTTTTCTACTTGTCTATCTATTGAATATTTTTTCCAGAAAAGACATACGATGGCTCGTAAGGATAGAACAAGAACAGCAAGGGCAATATCAGCGTGCCAATGTGTCAGTGAAAGGATTCAGTAATAAGGAGTTAAAGATGCTACCAAAACTTGATAACAAATTAAATTCTTAGCATTGTGGCAGGTCAAGGACAGTGTGTCTACAGCAGACACAGAGACAGGTTTCCTAGGACTTATTTTCTCATAGTATATTTCAACTGCAGTTCATGTCATTACACCAAAGAACACCTAACAGGAATTACACACCTTTCTTCTCTGCTGTCATCTGCTGCTCACTCCAACCTGCCATGTTGGCCCTGTTTCCTCAAACAGATCAGGCCACTCTGGGCTAAGAGACGCTACTCTTGCTATTTTCTCTGTTTGGAATGGATTCTCCTCCCGTGTTCTCCGGGTTCATTCTGCATCTCCCCTTGGACTCTGTAAAAATGTCATTTTTAGTAAAGCTCACTACCCTTTACAAAACTATAACCACTCTATTGATATTCTCTATCCCCATCCCCTTATGTATTTTCCCCTACATGACATATTAGTATCTGTCACACTGTTTTTATTTGATTTTGCCTGTGCCCCCTACTAGGATGTAAGCTCCATCATTCTTTTGGTGTCTTCTCCATGTGTAGTTTCAGTGGATATCACTGGTTCCTAACTTATTCTTTTTGGGATTTCTACCAAAAAGACCATGGTGATAAAATATGACTTCGGACATTTGGGAACACTCTTTGCAGTGTTTAGGTCAAAGATCCTCAAGGTGTTTTCTTCAGCCCACCAGCTGTCTCTGGAGTGGTCACAAGGAGGTGGCTCCTAACTCCACTAGGAATTTCTGTACCATGAAATTGTCCAGAGAAACCTTTTATACCACTAAGGGCTGGGGTCAGCACCTAAGTAAATTTGGTATTTATAATGTGAAATTAGAACACATTTATTACTTATGGATTCGAACTCACCATTCTATAAGAAATATGGCTACAATGAAACAGCACAGTTTTGGCAACCTCATGTGTCTCATATTCACATGTAAATAACTGAAAACCCTACCATTTCCAGAAAGGATAATGTATTGTCAGTGATATTTTGAGCTTTCCAGAATTTTCAACTATTGCTACTTGTTTCCTAATTATCTAAATTATCTTCATCATTAGCAATTTACTTTTTCTCTGGCTTACTTACTTGTGGAGATTTGTTGCCTACTGACAATATTAAAGTGTTCACACATTATGCTCAAAACAGGACTCATGCATATTCTCTTTGCTAGAGTACATACAGTGGCTCTTTAGTATTCCTGACTCTGTATCTGTGAACTTGCCTACTCACTAAAATGTATATGCTCTTGGTCGTTCATGGGCATGTGTCAAGCAGCAAAAAATTTGAGCCTCCTTGTTCATCTGGGCCCAACTAAGGTTGAACAAGTCAATACTCTGCCTTCCTGTTTCAGCACTCATATTGCAAACAAGTGTACTTTTTCAAGTCTATCTAGTACCACATTTTCATATTTTGTGCTTTTCGTTGGTGCTTCTGATGTTTAAAATTGCCCCCCACCCATGTTATTACCAGCATGCTGTCTAGTGTTTCTAGGCTATGATGTGCGGTAGGGGAAAACATGTATGTTAGTTAGGCTCTGTTAAGCCATGAGTTAACAGTGTCATTGGCTCTGTGTTCAATGCTAATGATGAACTAACTACCTCACTATCTATCTAGATGTCTTTGAACAGAAACACATAAAACAACATTATATGTGGATCACCAGAAGAAAATGTGACCAGTTAGGTGTTTCCCTCAGGAGTAATGGTTCAGTATTTTCTAATTCAGTGTTGATGGCAATTTTATAAAATATAGTCACCATAAATAATAATTAACTGTACATACATAACCATCCATCCAACAGAAAATTGTGCTCCACTTTAAAACTTTTGTCAATGTTAAATTCCATTTCTACCTACAGATAAAAGTTAATCAACAAGGTAGAAAGCAAGGTCCTTTGCCCTATTTAAGACAGTAGCTTTTCCTCCTATGTGTCAGATATTAAAATGTGGTAGAGAGAGTGTAAGAAAATGAGGGATGGATAGAGTGAAGAGAGAAAAGTGGAAAAGGTAAAAGTGAAAAGAGCTTAAAAATGAGCTTGAATTACACATATTCTATTTTATATTTCCTCCTTCCTGATAGTATTGCCTTTCAAAACGTGTAAAAGGTTAACCTGTAAACACAAAATATTTTTCTCATGTGAAATAGCTCTAAACTTGTACCAAGAAACCACATTCAAATAGTACATTCCAGTAAATATAGTTATCCTATGTACATTTGCATACATTTACATAAAATTTATACGTATGGTCAGATTATATTCATGCTATTTGAGGGAAGGAATTAAATAAAGGTTATTAACCTGATTTCTTACTTAAATCAATGTTTCTCTTCTCAATTTTTTTTTATCATCTACTGACTGCCATTGCCATACAATTCAGCAATGAATTAGACAATATTCAGCACATCTGAAATATAAAGAAAACAAAAGATTGGTAGAGCCAATCTAAGTAAAGGGTACTGGACAGCACTGTCATTTCGGAGGATTCAGGGTCAATTCTGATAATATGGCAACAGTGTGTCCATGAGACAGAATTTAGATGTTCCTTCTAAAACACTGAAAGAGGCTGTCAATGCTTCCCGTTCCATCACGTCTTACACAGTTCTGCACTTATACTTTACAGCTCCACGGACTTCCAAAAGTACTGGTGAGGACCATATGTGACTCAAATGGAGATCACGCTAGTGCAACTGGATCAGAGATTGAGAGAGCAAAGTCCTCTTATTTGCCTCCATGTCAAAAGGCTCTGTGCCTTGACCAGCCAAGAGGCAAGGAAGGCATTTAAGGGCACACAATTTAAGGACCAAGTCACTCTCAGTTTTAGGCAAGTACTAATCCTGCCCCTCAGCTTCCCTGAGAGCAAGAGCCATCCTAAGAATGAAGCACCAAGGGCACAACATTTAAAGAAGTGCTCACTTGGGGCACCTGTGCGGCTCAGTAGGTTAAGTGTCCGATTTTGGCTCAGGTTATGATCTCGTGGTTCACCAGTTCGAGCCCCACATCAGGCTCTGTGCTGACAGCTCAGAGCCTGGAGCCTGCTTCGGATTCTGTCTCCCTCTCTCTGCCCCTCCCCTGCTTGAGCTCAGTCTCTCTCTCTTTCTCAAAAATAAAAACATTTTAAAAAATTAAAAAAGTAAAGAGATGCTTACTCTCATTCATGCAAGTTCTGATGGCAGAATAAAAAAATTAAAAAAAAACAAAAAAAAAAAACAACCAACAAAAAAACAAAGGATGGCATATATTCCTGGGAACAAAATTAAACCAGTTTTCTGTGTGCAGGTCTATGTGAGCTCAGCGTAAGGTACTGTTGAAGCAGCATAGTATCATGTCTTGATAAAAGCAATGATAGACACTTAGGTGTAGCATTTTGTTGGGAGATCAGCATCAAGTAAATACAAAAGAAAAGTCACAGACTCCCTGAGAAATACAGATTAAAATCACTAAACGGCTGACAACACCTTTTAATGAGATACAATCAAAACTAAAACACACAAGGATTTCCTCTAAGCAGACATTGTTTCAAATCCACCAAAAGGGACACTTGAACAGTTTTGTGTACGTGCATTTTTACAGTAATGTGTCATGTTTTATGTACATTTATTGTTAAAGTGAAAAATAGTTATAGGCGGGTGGTTCGTGGAAACAGCTTATGTCTTATTAGAGTTCTCACTTCAACCAGCAGGCAATCAAGGGGGAAAAATTATCCTAAGTTAATCAGTAGTAAAGAGTCTGTGAAGCCAGGATATGTATTCTCTCTGCTGAAGTAGATGCTTTTGTTTGGGTGGATAAAACATACACTTATCCATCTGAATGGATGAATTTGCTCCAGCCTGAGAAGTTTTTCTTATCACCCATAAGCTAGCCTCACTACAACATCATACAATAAGCATCCTATGAACTTTTGGGTGGGTTTAGCCTTCATTTTCTTCTAGAAACCTTGTGGTTTTTCATGGTTAAACTGTAGAGAATTTGCCCTAAAACTCATATGGTTTTCATTTGGATATAGTGAACTCACATGATTATTTTTGTACATAAAAAAAAAAATTCTAGGGGCGCCTGGATGGCTTAGTCAGTTAAGCATCCGACTTTCGCTTAGGTCATGATCTCGCAGTTCGTGGGTTCGGGCCCTGCGCCGGGCTCTGTGCTGACTGCCAGCTCAGAGCCTGGAGCCTATTTCAGAGTCTGTATCTCCCTCTCTCTTTGACCCTCCCCTGCTCACGCTCTCTCTCTCTCTCTCTCTCTCTCTCTCCTAGAAATAAATAAAAATATTTAAAAAAAAAATTCTAGCTATGGAAGCATTTCTTCAGCTTTATATTGTAGAACTGAATTTAAGGACACCCTTTTCCCTGTACAATACATATCCTTTGGATCACTTATTTCAAACATCTTGTCTTTTTTTTAATTTATAAAAAAAGGAAAAATAACCTCTCACCTTGTTTCTTCCCCTCTGGTTTTTCTTTAATCATATTCTAGAGCACCTGCTGGCCTGAACGGATTCTTTGCAATGGCAGCTCCTAAAAGCTAGTAATATTTCTGAACATGAACTCTCTCCATCCCACTTCTTGCATACTGGCAAAGCTATCAGAATTGCAAACTATTTGGTTTCTCTTTATTTATCCAGAGACATGAAGGAAAAGAATATGTGTTTATACAAATATTCAAATTATATCAAGATATTCAATACCTTTTTTTCCTCTCAAAATGTCAATTTTACTACTCCAAAAATGTTATGCAGGCAGTATTAATTCTCAATACTAAAGGTGGAGATGAGTAAATGCTACCATTTTTGGAACTCAAATGAATTAGTTAAACTCAGTTTCTGCATTCAGAACTCAATGAAGTACGAGATGGGTAAACCCTAGCAATTGGTTCGAGCCAAACTTCAGACCAAATAAAGATGAAGTTCAGACTCAAGGCATGGTCTTGGGGGAAAAAATAGCAGATATTAACAAGCAATCTCATTTACCTCCTTCCATCAAGCATCACTCTTCTTCAGTAGAATCCTAACGACACTGGAAACTCTCAAAGATATCATTAACTTTCTAGATTTCAAGGAGCTTGAGAATAAAGCAATCCTGTGTGTGTGTGTGTGTGTGTGTGTACACTCTGTCCTCTCTGCAAATGTGCAGTCTGAAAACCTGTTTTATGTAGTTTTAAATCTGACTTGGTCCTGAATATATAATATTAAAAACAGCAGCCAAATTCTGAAAGCATTTTTATGGTACATATCAAAGTATCATTTATCAATAATTACCAAAAAAAAAAAAAAAAGCACAGGAGTTGCAAATTTTGTTTCTAACCTAATATTTTATAAATATAACTAGTAATTTTTCTTCCCATCAGAAATAACTTAAAGTTTCGTACTTCACATATTTCAAAGCACTTTAACACAGGTCATCTGCTAGAGGTGCTGACTCTACTTTGTGCCACAGGAGGACTGACTGTCCCTTTGTGATAGATAAAAAAATAAGGAGAGGTGGCTTAAATGACTTGTATGTGGGGGGCAGCTGGGTGGCTCAGCTGTAATCTCACAATCTCGAAATCAAGCCCCGTTGGGCTCTGCAGTGGCCATGAAGTCTACCTGGGTTCTCTCTGTCTCTCTCTCTCTCAAACAAACAAACAAATATATAAAGGACTTATCTATGGTCACAAAGTACGACAATGTGATGAATCCTGCTTGGGTTTCTCCTTGTTTTCTCCCTAGACTATATATAGTTTGTTTGAAATATAAATTCCTTAAAAAGAAAACACCACACTCAGAAAGTAGAGATTGAAAGCAGAATAAAGATATGTTCAGTATTAACAATAACAGATAACCCTTAACATTTTCCGAATATCAAACATGAAGCACTTTTCATGTCTCTTATTTAGTTCCAACAGCTGTATTACAGAAGACCTATTATTAACCCATTTACAGAGATGAAGCTGACAGAAATGGATTAAATTCCCATAAATGATGATGCTGAGATTCACACTCAGATCTTCCTGATTTATGAGCCTGAGGTAGGATTTAACAACTATGCTGAACTTCCTTTCTATGCATTCCCAGCATCTACCAATTCATTACCACTCATCTTAGGTAATATAGCCTAAGATCACGTAGCATGTAAAATGCTTCTCAGTTTCCAGTTCCCTAGGAGAAAACAAAATAAAACAAAAACAAAACAATTTCCATCCTACTTTTGCAAAGCCCTTATTTGTGGAGTCTAATCCTGGTTTCCTTTTATCCTCTACATGTTTATCAAAAAACCAACTGAACTATTCCTTCTATCTTTTGCACTAAACCCTCCAGAGAGCTCCAAAATAGCCTATCTCCTTCCCCTTACCTCTTTGCTCTTTATTTATTTATTGTGCTGGTTTTACGGCAGATTTTAAAGCAGGGCCAAGCCATCATAGGAATTACAGAGGCGGCAAAGTCCATGACCCTGGGTCATCAGGGTAGGAGAGCTGTCTCTTGGGCCCCACCTCTTTCCAGTAGACTGTATCCCGGAAATGGTCTGCGAATTGGTGATAGCTTTAGATGCTCCCAATAACAGCCCTGAGGAAACTGCTCTCTCAGATGCAACAGATTCAGGAACATGTGGGAAATGCCCTGTCCTGGCCCCACAGCTGTGGGGGCACATAAACAAAGCTATAGGTTGGCTCTCTGCCTGGAATTTCTGAAAACGAATATTGTAACTTGTAAAACCAAAGGAAAATGCAGACACACCTGAAGGGGAGTGTACAAGAAAGCCAGTCTCAACAGCCTGTGAGGCAGTTTTCAGAGTATGCTCTGGAAGAAGAGATACTAGGCTGCTCATTTAACACTTTCCTGAGGAAAACAAAATTTGGAGAGATCAGCTTTGGCTTTCCTAGTTAATATTCAATTTTATTAGAGCTTCATTTTATATATTCACTATTGTATGATCATACTCATTAAGTTTCAAACCCTGATTTTTCTGCATTGTTTTCTCCAAGATATGGTAACAAAAATACCAGTAATAAGAAGAACAAGTAATACTGGGGTGCCTGGGTGGCTCAGTCGGTTAACCTTCCAAATCTGGCTCAGGTCACGAACTTGTAGTGCAGGAGTTTGAGCTTGCTTCAGATTCTGGGTCTTCCTCTCTCTCTGTCCCTATCCTGCTCACTCTCTCTCTCTCTCTCTCTCTCAAAAATAAATATTTAAAAAAAATTAAAAATAGTAATGCAATCATGGCCTGTGTTAATGAAAGAATTCATACCAAGGGGAATAAAAATCTCAATTTTTCTTGTTTTGAACCTAATGGATCAGCTATAAATTACTGAAGTTTAACCCTGGTTGTCATATTTTGAGATTCTGAGAAAGAAGCGTAGCTAAGTCTGAGGAAAATTCTAGAAATAATGTCATAAATGAAATGCTTGAGATAACATTACTTAATCTTTTCAAGCATTATTTCAAATAGGAGGTGGGGTGGACAATGAATGAGAAAATAAGGTATCTGCTCAAAGTCACACCATCATCCCATCCAAGTATAAGTACTAACCAGACCCAACCCTGCTTGGCTTCCAAGATCGGATGAGATCGGGCTCATTCCAGGTGGTATGGCCGTAGACAAAGTGACACCAATCTCAAGTGGGGGAGCCAGCGCTCAAACCCAGCGCACAGGATTGAAAGGTGTGTTTCCACCGCCATTCCTGCCCCAACTCAAATAGACCTGAGGCTACCTGACCAGCCATCAGAGAAACTGTATGAAGAATTTCTGAATTGGGGCACATGGGTAGCTTAGTCAGTTAAGCGTCCAACTCTGGCTCAGGTCATGATCTCCTGATTCATGAATTCAAGCCCCGCATCTCTGTTGTCAGTGAGGAGCCTGCCTGGGATTCTGTCTCCCTCTGCCACTCCCTCAATCATGCTGTCCCCCTCTCCCTCTCAAAAATAAAACATTAAAAATAAATTCTAAATTCAGAAATCATAGTAAATGAGCTTGAAAGCCCCAGTGGCTCTAATACGAATAAAAATGAAAAATAAAACATTTTTCTTTTTGATGAAAATAACTGATATTTACATAATATTTAGATATCAACATTAAAGATACATCTGATTTGCAAAAAAGAAAATAATGCATATTTTTGCAATAATGCATAGCTCATAGCCAAAACTACACACAACAAATGTGTTTTGCTAAACTACAAGAGAGGTCATTGCTTGGAAAAATAATAAAAGAAGCTATTGCATAACTGGCGAAGCCTTTGAAGTAACTTAAACTTCTTCCTCCTTAAAGCTTCCATTGCTCCCACACATCCTTTAACTCTGGCTAGAAAGTGAAAAATGAAATACTGTAAAAACAAAACAAAACTGGACTCTGTCAGTGTGCCCAGAATTTACAGAAGAATCAAACTTACACATAAGTTAGAAGCCACAAAGTGTGTGAAGAGGGTAGCACCAAACTATATATATTACAAGATTTCAATAATTTGAGTATCAGGTCTCTCTGTTTTCCGTCGTAAATTCCACTGTGAAATCTTAATTGGATCTGAAACTGAATGCACCCCCTCCCTCTGACCCAAACTGTGAGTCCTGATCCATTTGTATATATTTTCCATCATCAGCTGTACGCACGTTCCCCAACAAATGATCTAATCAATGGGAAAAACAGTCTTGTTTCAGATCATTACACCCCACACTGTTCTTCCAAATTTACTGTACATCACTGTTATGCCACAGGTAAAAGTCTATTCGCAGATGTTACAGGGATCAACCAAAAACGTAACTTATCCTCTGCAACAAAGCTTGTATTTTTAATTTCAATGTCAAGCTTCACATTGCTATGCCATCACTTGATACCAGTCTTTGTAAAACACACATTTCCAAGGTTGTGTATCTGCCGCACAATTCAAGTTACTTTATTTTAGACATGGCTCTGTATCTCCTCATACTCCATGTGACTAGCATGACAAATAAGCTTTCACCATGTGCTCTGGCCATGTGCTATTCCTCACCTATTTCTTTAGCAATCATTCTTAACCGTTGATAGCTTCTCTTGTATATAATTACATTGAATCCCAATGACTATAACTCGCCAGTATCTGCTTCCCCTGAATAAGCAAAATTAGTTAGCTGCCTAAATTCAGCTCTGTTATGATTCAGTTGAGAAAATTATATAAACTGTGTCAAGGATAGAGTGGGTGGGAGATACAGAACTGAGTTTTTCAAATATGTTATGAAAAAGGAAATGCTGACTTTTATTTCTTCTTCCTTTCAACCCAAGTGTAGCATGTGTAATCTTTTACTCTCCACACACATTCTGCTCCAATATGGACCCTGAAATGACTCACAAATGGGAAAAAATCTAATTTAAGTAGGGTTTGACTAATTTCACTAGTGATCATCACAAATCTTTCAAACTCACATCTGTTGAGAGCATTATGTATGTGTTGTCCAAATCTTGATTGTGTGTTTTCAGTTAAATACCTTAAAACATGTCAGCATTTTAACTAAGAAGATAAGTAAATATTCTAAGGGAAGCATTCTTATCAGATAATTGCACACTGTTTACACACAAAACTTGCTGGAATGATGTTAATCATTTTGGTTCTTGTAATTGCCATTCTGGTAACATAGCCTTATCTTGAGAAATCAGTCTGCATTTATCTTACAGAAGACAAGGAATCCAACTTAACTAGAAACGTAGAGAGTCTCATGGGACTGTACCGTCCCACCCTACCCCACCCCGACCAAACACACACGTTTTGGGCTCTCTCTCTTTGGCTTGTATGGGGACAGCTCTGAAGACAACTCCCAGGCTCTTGAAAGAAGACCCAAGGCTGGCTGAGTCCAGCAGGAGTATTTTCCTGGCCATTTCCTTTTCTCTAGATGCCACCCACTGAGATCTGCTCAGACCTTCCCTTCTAGTGAAACGTTAAGCCATGAGATGCAAAAGTAAGCTCTGCTGCCTTGGAGCCCCTCTTGATCCAGGCCAACCTATCAAATGCTCCAGGAGCCCACACCAGCTCACTGGAATATTGCACTAGAGTGTGGGGCCAATTGGTTACAGACACTCCTGGATCCCCTTTACAACCCTGGGAGGGGCTACTGGTCACCCTACTTGTTTGAAATGGTAATTTATCAGTTAAAACTCCATAAGTATATTGTATATTTCAGATACCAAAAATGAGAATTTTTAAAGCATGGCATTTTTTAATAAAATGGAATAAAAGTCCTAAATATTTTCTTCCCAGACTCTCAATAGTTCGTTCGTTCATTCGTTCTTTCTCTTTCTTTCTCTTTTTCTCTCTTTTAAATTTATCTCCAAGTTAGTTAGTATATGGTGTAACAATGATTTCAGTAGATTCCTTAATGCCTCTTACCCATTTAGCCCATCCCCCTCCCACAACCTCTCCAGTAACCCCGTTTGTTCTCCATATTTAAGAGTCTCTTATGTTTTGTCCGCCTCCCTGTCTTTATATAATTTTTGGTTCCCTTCCCTTATATTCTTTTGGCACATCTTATCCTGAGAATTTCAGTTCTAGGATTCATTTTTAATATGTCTGTATCCTGGCTAAACACCATTTAATCGCTCCATTATCACCACTGCTTATTATTCTAACCATATTCACTTTCAAGATTTGTTAAATTTTAGCAAGTAGTATGATTTGAGAGCACTGTATGTGTATCTTTTCTTTCCTGAATACATGCCATTTTTAAAGGTAAAAGTTTCAAAAACTTATGTTAAAAAGACTTGGCAATAAGACAACCGAATCTGATACTTTGCAAGAAAACAAGTATTTGTGTAGTCCTACAATATCTTATTAACATTTTTCCAGAAATTTACTTCTCAGAATTGATATAAGCATCCATATTTGTCTTCTAACTCTTCTAAATTATAGCTCTAAAGAGTGCTCCCTTCCTCTTATTTTACTTCCAAATGTATCAATAATCTCATTTCTAACATAAGAATGGTCCCTTTCTAACTCTGAAGATTTAATCAGCATTCACTATGAAACAAATTTTATAGGCTCTTAAAAGAATCATTAGAAGAAACTGTCATTACCAGATCTCTTCAAACACTAAATATAATTCTATTCACTGTTTGGATTTCAATTCTCCTGTGAATACACTAAAATGTAAGACATGCAATGGCACTCTACTTCTTCTACCTTAGCCAACTCTGAGTATCTAATATTTTCTCAAACAATGTTTATTTACAACTCACAATGATGAGGGTTAAGTATTTGTGGCATACCTTCCAATGTCAAACAGTTCTTTATATTTTGTAAACAATGGGGGAGAAAGCTCTTGTTGTAACTCTAGAGCAGTAAGCATCTTGTTGGAATCCTGGACTAGAGAGATTATGGCTGCCTGGTTCAAAAGAAAAAAAATATTAATTTCTCTAAGACGTACTAAATTGATGTGCTTTTGAGGAATAAGATCAATTGCTATATAAAATTGTGAACATTACGGGACAGTATTACAGATTTAAATTTCACCCATGAAACCGCTCCCTCGTCCCTAAAATTGGCCAAGGACCATCACCTAATAAGCACCCTCAAACCAGTAGTAGTATTTATTCCAATCCAGAGCGACAACTTAACTAATTTTACAACCTCCTTTAAAATTTCAGAACTTTTGGGGCGCCTGGGTGGCTCAGGTCATGATCTCACAGTTTGTGGGTTCGAGCTCCGCGCTGGGCTCTGTGCTGACAGCTAGCTCAGAGCCTGGAGCCTGCTTCACATTCTGTGTCTCCCTCTCTCTCTGACCCTCCCCTGCTCACGCCGTCTCTATCTCTCTCTCAAAAAAAATAAAACATTTAAAAAAAAAAAGTTTTTAAAAAATAATAAAAAATAAAATTTCATAACTTTTATATGTATTTTCAGGAGAACCTAGAGACAGCACATTAACCAAGCAACCAAAGTCAACATCACCATTAATGAATCATATCAATGTCCTCTATCTCCTGACAAAAGGCACTGAGAAATGAACAGCATCCTTGTCAATACATCACCTAAAAGATCTCCATTAGGAAGAAAGATGAAACTAAGTCAGACTATATAATATGCTACCAAGGGGCGCCTAGATAGCTCAGTTGGTTAAGCGTCTGACTTCGGCTCAGATCATCTCACGGTTCGTGGGCTCAAGCCTCACGTAGGGCTCTGTGCTAACAGCCTGGAGCCTGGAGGCTGCTTCGGATTCTTTGTTTCCTTCTCTCTCTGCTCCTTCCCCATTCTCTCTCTCTCTCTCTCAAAAATAAACATTAAAAAAATTCTTTTTAAATATGCTACCAAATCACTGGTCAGCGATGACAATGAAAGACTGATGAACCATCTCAGACTGGAAAAGATCCAGGTCACAAAATAAATGTAAAATGTGGTACTAGGTAGGCTCCTATCGGACAACGTACAGTAAAATCTTGGTTTCTGAGCATAATTTGTTCTGGAAACATGCTTGTAATCCAAAGCACTTGTATGTCAAAGCAAATTTCAAGCACCATTGGCTCAGTTGTGATCATGTGATGTTCAACATCACGTACTACTCATATTGCAAGACATCGCTCCTTTATCGAGGTAAAATTTGTTAGAAATGTTTGCTTGCCTTGCGGGATATTCACAGAAAAAGATACTCGTAATCCAAGGTTTAACTATACTTTTTTGTAATGGTTGGACATTTTTTAATACAATTTCTTATAGACAGTAACACACCCACGTTAATCCTCTGGCTTAAAGAACAGGTATAGCCGTGTCCAATACTAACAATCGGAAAGGCTGGATTTGGGAAAAGTACTCTGCAACTTTTTGTCAGTCTGAAACTATTTTAAAATAAAAACCCTAAAGTGTTTACCTATTTGATCTCCATTTTACATTGGTGAGGATAAAATTTTATTATGTTTTAGAACACTGCTCAAAAAACAAGAAACTTGTAAGTATATAACCTGGGGCTTCTATTTACTGATCTTTCTACTATATAAAGTTTCCCCCAATACAATTTTAAAAGACTCTGTCCTACTTTCAAAGAAAGTAATTTTTTATTGCTTTGATTTGCAGATTGTATAAAAGGATTATGAAATCACAGAGGTATGTCAGGTATCCTCACGCAAGCATTTGCTCACGGATCCATGAATTAGGTCCTGGGTCTTCCCCACCTCCACAGCTGTAGATTAGCTGTAGAATTTACTGCTTCCCAGTGCCATCTGGTTCCCTGCTTGGCTTATCAACCAAAGTAACTTCTATGAAGGAGAAGAGTGTG
>NW_027532203.1:2213793-2273460 GCF_008692635.1 Crocuta crocuta
CGCCCCTTGATAAGCTTTTGAAGAAGAAAAAGGAAAGAGAAAAAAGAGAACCTAAGACAGGCTTTATGGAATGACACAAAGAGTTTGGGGAATACCATGTTAAGCATATTTATACAAACTATGATTTCACTCTGGTGATCATAATCACTATAACAGATAATCGATATAAATCATGCAAAATGATCAGGCTGAAATTTCTTCCAATACAGTTCTTATCTATATGCCTGAACCAGCAAATGCTCAGTGACTGTCCTGCTATTTATCTAATTCTGTCATTTATCTTGGTGAGTTAGAGAGACTGCTGCAATTTCTGGGACTCTGTATCAACGAGCTCTGCATATAGAGCTTGTCAAACAATTACAATGCACTTACCACACAAAGGCCTGATACGATCATTTTAGGCTATCTCTGGTCTTTTGCACTTCCAAACACCGCCTGAGTACAGCATAAAACACAGTGGTAAAGAACAGACGTTAATTTTGGCTTCACTCACCACCAAATGGGTGACAAGTAAAATATGTACAAATAAAACACACACACACACACACACACACACACACACACACACGTTAAAGAGGACAGCATTTTTAAATGACTCTGACCTACACAGATACTCCAAAAATTTAGAGCCAATCTATACTATCTAGTTTGACTATTGTTAGGTTGATAACTATAGGCTCCTTCTCTTCCATCTTAAGCTATGCAGTCTCACTAGATAAAGCCTTTGGCAATTATAACTTTCATTTCTAACCCAAGATAACTTTACAGAGAAAATGAGCAATATTAAACTAAATTAATGGTAGGGTTTTTTTTTTTTATTTTAGTGGCAAAATCTGACATGTTTTATTTCCATCATCGTTTAAAGGAAATAAAGACTCTGAATTATTGATTTTATGTGAAGAAAATGCATTTAATACTTAATAATTATGCTGGAGTATTAAAGCTAAAAATAACTGCCAAAAGAGTGTTTCTAAATATCTAAACTTCTTTGTATCCCATAGAGCTGATCGAAGTCCAAATTCATTCCAAAGCCATGGGAGCTCCACCTTTCTATTAGCAAGGAAACAAAAAGATACGAACAAGAGTCTTCTTAATTCACTCTGGTTATGGAGATAATGTGAAAATGGGTTTTCCATACATACAGAGGGGAAATGAACTGCATTTCTTTCTTCTATGATTGGAGCGAACTTTAAGTAAACTACAGTTTGGAGGACACTTGCATTCTTCCCCTACCAAATCTATAAAATAGAAATTTGACTATGATGAACAAGGCTCCTCTCGAAGTAATTAATATTTGTGATTCATTATTTTCTTTTTGTGCATCTAACATAAGTCCGCCCCATTATGGAATCTAATGCAGAACTCAATTTTTAAACACAACCTATTTTCAAGAAAATTTCTTTTCTGGAACGCTGAACATAGCTTCAGTTATCAGGACACAGAGAATCCCTTGGTAGGAGATATTGCTGAGGTGTAATTAAAGGCACAGAAAATGCTCACCAACATTTTCCAGCAAGCTTAAATTTAAAGCAGAGTGAATCCCACACTGCATTTCTATATATTTGATTTCAGCCAGGGTAACAGGTATAAATTCTCGCTGAATGAGGAGGGAAGAGAGAGGAGTAGCCTAAAAGGCAAGAGTGATGTTAACAGCTCAGAGAGCAGACTGCGGAACAGGCAGGAAGCACACATTTCAGGAAAGTACCAGCCCAGAGCTCAGTGATCAGCTAGCAGCCCATTATGGTCAGAAGAGATGAAAAACACTTAATACCTGGGACAAAGGCCGAGTGGTTCTGTTGACACATTTTCTGTGTCAGAAGGTTAGGGGACATTTAGTGACAAATGCCAAGGCGCGGAAAAGACTAATCTAGAAAAGTGCATTGTGATGCAATCAGAAGGCTGGAAACTGCTACTTCCTGTGTACTTCAGATACCCAGTTCAGGGTGACCTTAAGTCACGAGGGGTTGGGGGTCGGGGGGAGAGAAAAGACTCTCCACCTCATTCTCCCTGTAAAAGGACAAGAAAATAGTCATGGTGGTAATTAAGAACTACTCTTAGAGAACAGCACACTATTAGTCTTTGAAACGGCACGGTGACTAGAGTTAATGACACTCTACTGTATATATGAAAATTCCTCCAGGAAAAAAGTTCCCATTACAAGAAAAAATAAAATTGTAGCAATGTAAAGTGTAAGGTGACAGATGTTAACTAGACTTACTATAGTGAACATTTCATAATAAAAATATTGAATCATTATGTTGTAAGCCTAAAACACAATATCAAGATAATATATTATATACAGATATATGTACATGCATATATACACACATGTTATATACCAATTATGCCTTGATAAAAAAATTCTGCCACAGAAATGCCTAGTGATTCTTTCCTTAAGTCTATATATTTAGGTTCAGTAGTTTATCAATTTGTATCACCAGAATAAAGTGGAATGCTAATTATAAATGTCAGATCCTAACATAGCCCAGAAGTACGTACCATAGAGGTCTCTTAATGAGGGTTCTAGAAGCACTGCTGGTCCCCTACCACAGACTGTTCTACTTTTATCTTGAGGTCTTATGTTAAACAAACACAGGAAATTGGATAAAAAAATAATAGCACAAACCATCCTCTGACCACATTATCCCCAATGTCCTAATGACCAAATTTCATTTAATAGATCCTGTTGCCCACCAACCAGAAATATGGTCACCAAACTTGAAGGTCTAAAGAATTAGATAGGATTTCTCTGACATTTGAATTCCTCATGTTTCAAGATAGGATCACCTGTTTACTAATCATTTTTTGCCATTGTCTAATCATATAGAAATGTGAAGCTGTGATGTATTTCTAAGCATACCCAACACAGACCTTCTCCTAAATAGTTGAAAGAAGTTTAAATACAATTAAACATAAAATAATGCTTTCACTTGAACGCTCACAGATCCAACACTAGACACACAACAGATCATCTGTAATGTAGTTGTTTGTATAAACAGTATGTGTAAAGTAGATAAATAGAATGTCTAGATTAAATGAATGTATGTTCCAAATATTTTGATCTCATTTATTCTAAGACACTTGAATTATAGGTATCATTATCCCCACTGTCTTTATTTTTTAATGTTTATTTATTTTGAGAGAGAGAGCAAGTGAGCAAGCACAAGTAGGAGAATGGGGCAGAGAGAGAAAGAAAAAGAAGAGAGAGAGAGAAAGAGAGAGAGAGAGAGAGAGAATCCCAAGCAGGCACCATGCTTAGTGTGGAGCCCAACATGAGATTTGATCTTATGATCAAAAGATCATGACCTGAGCTGAAATCAAGATATGGATGCTTAAGCAATTAAGCCACCCAGGTGTCCTTCATCATTTCCATTTTAGAGATGAGGAAGCTAAAATTTAGTATACTAGGCAATTCATCCAAAGTTCTACAACTAGTATGAAGTGGTAGAGTCCGCAATAAAACTGAAATCAATCTGACAAACAATGTACATCTCCATTATATGATCAAATTAAACTATCAAATTTATCAAAGTCCTTATATTTTCCAAATGAAGTAGCTGGATGGGTCAGGGAGTCTCAGAGTCTGACCATCTAATTAGCATAGGTTCAATATGTATCTGCAAAAAGTAATGATTGCATTCCTTCCTTTCTATGAACATCTGCTTCTCCATTCTTCCACATCTTCATCTATCATTGTTCATTTTCTGTGTCCTGTGAAAACTTTGGTTCATAGCCATTATCTCTCTCAACTTAAAAAAAAAAAAAAAAAGGAAAATATATTTATTCCACATGTCCCATGTGATCAAAAGTGTACCGAGGTCCAACTCATTGTTATAACTGCTTATTCAGACCACCAACCTAAGGAGAATAGTTTTGTCATCTCATATATACAATAGAAAAGTATGCAAGTCCTCTGCCATCTCCTTCTAAGCAAATGTAAGTTGCTCCTTTGAAGTCTTGAGTGCTTTGTCTATAAATTCCCTCTCCATCAGAAATTATTTTACTGTCCTTTTTCTGTATTTCTGTTAATCTTAGGTTGGCTTGTTTGTTTTTAACCCTATTTACCATCCTGGACATTACTTTACTGTGACTGGCAATACTGAACTCCCAATATATAGCCTGCAAGAGATAAACACAAACTTGCTTCCTGTCACATAAAATCTACTAAGCAATGAACTCTGATTAATTGAAAGAGAAGCACCAATTATATTACCAATCAAGGAGCCACACAATTTCTTTTAGAAAAATAGCAACAGCATTGCCCAGTAGCTTTACATGCATTTGGAATTTAACCTGGGGGCATGCATTTTCATAATTCTAAATGGACTCACAGGAATTATTTCGATACAAGCATCTCAATTAGGATGTGAAAACTTTAAAATTTGAGTGCTTTTAAACTTTTAAGTAATGTTTGCTTCAAAATGTCAACCTCAGTTAAGCGACTCCATTTAAAACTAAATTAATGGGAATATTTTAGTTACCTTTAGAAAATTTTACATTCCCATAAAAGTGTGATTTCATCTAATAACTACTGATTCCTTATGAATTAGTTGATTTTTATACACCTATCTACTGAAAAAAACTTCGATGGATCTGTTAAATATTCATTAAAAATGAAATTAAAAGCTAGATTCCTAGTCAATAACACTGCATAATGATTATTTGCTCTCACTTTGTTTACAAGAATATGGATAAGAAAGATTGAGAGACAGATTTAGTACATGCACAGTATAGATGATGGTACTCTACTGGTAAAGGCAGAATGGCTATGTGTACTCATGTATTCTTTATTAGGTCAGAAAAATGCTACAACTGGGCGAATCCTAATCCACATTCCTAGAAACCTTTATCTTGTTCATCTTTTTTGTTTACAATACAGTATTTATAAAATATAGAGGCATTCAAAGGAAAATAATATAATGAAGATTACCTTGACTTATGTAGAGACTCATCAATAGATTTTTCACTCTTAAGGGGTGTTCAAATGAAACAAGGATCCATGGAATAAACGGCAAAGACTTCCTCAATCACTCAAAATTGAAAATTCACTCACAGAAAAATTCATCAGTTTGCTATGCTCCATTGTATCAGGAACAGACTCACAAAACTGGCAAGTATAGAAATGCAGGGGTATAGATATCTTGCCAGTGCATTCTACTTAGAAACTCTTTACCAGTACTCAGCACCAAACTGAGAAATTCCAAATATCTTTGAAAATATGAACTTAATCAAGACTGCAGTAGGTTAGAGACTGGGATACAAGAATAGCGGGGAAGGCTGTGCTCTCTCCAAAGGCCCTTCGGTTCAGAAAGTATTTGAATGCAAATCCCGTGCCCAAATATTCAAAGGGAAAGAATCAGTGGGGGGAAAAAAATCCCAATTTGGCTACCATGTGGCCACCAAACAGACACACTACACACGGCCCACCTTTTCTCTAATATCAATAAGAAATGGATTTCCGTTCACATTCATGCTTAACCAGAAAGAAAATTTAAACACAGAACAACACAACAGATCCATCAACACAAGATCACCACTAAGTAAAGGGGGTTAGAATTGCTCATGACTGAGGGACAACGGAGCCAATAATTTCACTTGGCAGGTTTTAAAATCCAAGTATCAGAAAAGGGAAGATATGCCTTTATACAGTGCCCCCCTCCCCCCCACCAAAAAAATCGACTGGCTAGAAGCACCCACTACTCTTCGTTTATTAGTGAATACTCTTGTTCTAATTTTGGAAATAAAAGGTTTATTAGTTTGCCACAATCCTGGTAAACAAGGCATCTGCAGACTCATCTGGACGTAGGAGTAAAGCATCACTCCCTAAGTTAAGGCTTCACTGTATGGATAACGACCTGGACTATAATTTCAGGGGCGCTAATGCCAAAAACTTCATGAACTATTTCACGGGAGTAATCGTTCACGTGCTCCATCCCCAAAGCAAAGAGAACAGTTCTCCATCCGATCGCAGACATTCACAATAACCATTTGTGACTTTGAAAGGCCAAATGCCCTACCTTTCCTACATAGAGAGGGTCTGAACCCATGTATTCCTCCAGCACAAAGAACTGATTCCACACCCAGCTGCGCTTGGTCCGGGACCTCCCTGATTGGAAATAGGGCTTTGATCTGGACCTGGAGAGCTCTGCTTGACTCATCCCAGAGAAACACAGGAAAAGCGCTATTAGCTGCAGAAAATGGCAGAACTCCACTTTGCCCAACTTCATCTTTTTTTTTTTCTTTCGTTTTCCTGTGTAAGAAGAAAACCTTGACAAGATAAAAGGCACAGTTCCAGTTGGCTTAGTGGCTCTTGCCTCCGGCAGGATGTCAGCTGGGAGTCCGGAGATGATAATTTGTAGAGTGTTCGATTGTAAGGGGCCACCACAGCTGAATGAGCTTTGCCAAAGAATGGTGTAAGAAGTACCTGGTAGAACAGAAAGAAGAGCTAGTGTGAGAAACCAACACACCTCGTAACTTTTAACCTTCATTTACCAACTGACTATTGATTTTCCCGAGATATCGGCCATTTGTGTAATCATTACAGTATTAATGATAAACCTTGAAATTTACAATAACTGGCACATTTCTAAATCACATCAATACCGCGGGTGCAGAAGGATCCTCACTCTGTAACACGACCTTACAATTTCGTTGCTTCTCGGCATTCTACTGCAACATACGGTTTACTTAATACAAATGGAGCGACGTCAGTTAAAAAATCACTTTAATGCGAGCCTTTATTATTTGTTTTTCTTTTATGTCACAGTCAGTTTCATTCGTTGGTATTAGAATATGAAAGCCAAGCAGCTCAAAGCAGGGATTTAACCAAAAGAGAAGGACATATGCTGGTTTAAATCTCTTCTGTGAAACTGTAAAGAGAAATAAAGAAGTGTGAGGTGATTCAAAACTGGTTGATTGAGTCTGAGTCACAGAACACCAGCTGTTTTGATGTGTTCTGATTTGATTGTGATCAGCTGAAAAGCTCAGTGGTTTCCATTTTCCACCCTTCAAACCTATTGTCAGGTCTGCTGGGTAGCATGTTAGGTTATGGCACAGGATTGTGGTTATTCCCTGCTCCACAAATATTTACTGAACATCCTGTAGCAGGGCTTGTGCACGGTAGGGCCCTCTCCCCTAAATATTTATGGACTATGAATAGATTAGAGGGGTGTGAAAACTCAGCTGTATTTGTGAGCTCTGCTCACAGCAAGCATGCACCTAGAATGTTTCAGCAGCAGCATGGACACAAAACAATTTTTATTAAGTCTCCTTGTTTCGGATGCAGAATTCTTGATTACGCAAGAGATACCTACAAAGTCAGTTACAAAACAAACTTCCAAACATACCCCGAAACACAGAAGAATGAGGCTTTATGGCAAAACGCTTGCTTAAAGCACTATGTTGCACTTTGCTTTATAAATTCTTTTGACTACCTATAAATAAATCAATAGGATAATTAAGGTTGATGGCTAATATTTCCCTTTTTTTTTTTCTGAGGGAGAGGAGGTAAAATACAGTTTTAGGAACATGAAGCCAAAAGATAGCTTACTATCAAGGTAGAAAATACACTGTCTTTATATTATAAGCTTTTCCATCTTCCTATTTGTCTTCTAACAAGAGTGTCTGTAACACATTAGATGATTTCTGACAGTGAAGTTTGCTTATGGAAAATGTCTTATCTTGTAGAAGAAAAACGAAATGTATTCAATGAATTAAATATGTTAAAACAGTCCATCCAACTGCAAGGAACAGGTTGCATTGACTTTGATCTCTGTTCAAATGAACTTATTCATGTTAAAAAATATTCCCATCAAGTTTTGAAATTCCAGAGGGCGTTCCAGAATAACCCAACATACAGCTAATTGACATATGTGGAGAACTACCAGAATCAGCAAATTATTATTGGAACATATTTACTGCAACCTGTGCAATGAACACCTTCTCCTAAAATCCAGATCTCTCGCCATCGAAAATGAATTTGGTCCATTTAGAAATCACTCTGGAAGGGTTAGTTGTCCTAAGATTTCGAATTATAAACAAGAAGTAGCTTGGGGTCTTTGTATTCTCATGTAGCTCCCCTGCCATCAGGCAGCAAGTTCATTGCCAGAGAGGTCTGAGCTAGACCACCTGAGACACAGGTTATCTGTAGTTAAAGAAGGCACGTAGGGTTTCCTTCTTTGCTGGGAAACAGAGACTAGTATGGACTAGCCGATGATGAGTCAGGCGTTCACACTGAGTGGCGGTTGTAGGAATGGCTGTCAGCATGGGGAGGGTCATGATCATGTGGTTCCCTTCATGCCACTGGCAAACCATGTTCCTGAGCATGAGAGGGATGGCTTACAGAGTGGTGACAGGACTGTCTAGCTTGCAAGACGTGGGGCCAAAGAATATTTCAGTGTCGCTGCTCTGCTTCCTCAAAAGAGAATGTGTTTTCTCAAAAAACAAGGAGATAACTACTTTGGTCCCAAAGAAAACTTACGTTAGCTTAAGAAATTAAGTCATATTATTGAGGACATGGTATGGTTCAAGTGAACTAGGTAACCCTGTCACACAATGAAATGCATCCGACTTCTGAGAACCTAAGGAGCAAATAAAGTTTTGGAATCTAAAATGTAGGGGGTTATTAAAATCACACTCAGAAAAGCACACCTGCATCAGAGAAAGATTCAAATTCTGAGTCGCCCTGTCTTAGCTCCGCAGTCTTAGACACGTTATTTCAATTCTAAGATCTGCTCCAGAGATGACCCGTAAGCCTCTAACTTACAAAAGAGCTAACAATTGCATCTACTTCAAAGGATTAAATCAGCAAATCATGAAAAACTAAGGATGATGCCTGATGCAACTAAAAGCCCTATTAAAAAAAAAAGAAAAAAGCTGTGTTGGGCTTATTATCATGATGATATTTTTTAGTTTGATACTGGTTATGCTAAAGTTAGTTTGTGAAGTAATGTTAGTTTTTCATCCTAATGTTAGTTATAGGAAGAGGTTTTCGACAATTCTTAACACTGAATGAAAATGCTCTTGACAGTTCCAGTCTGTGCCAGAGAACTATACAGATCAGGTACCCAAAAATCTAGATGAATAATGGACCATGGCTCCAAAATACTTTTTTAAAAAAGAATGTTAATACTTTCTTTCCTAAAGGCATGTCCTGTGATTTTTGTAAGTCAAAGATTGGTATCAGAATCGGAGAGATTTGAGTTCACTCAAAATGTTTACTTTAAGAAAAAGGAATCTCATCTGGACCAGGAGTGGGACCACTGGTGTCTTTGCCCTAAAATCTCCACCATTTGCTGCATGACCTTAGATCCCTCTGGGATTTTATTTCCCACGTTTGCAAAATGAGGGAGATGAACTAAATTATAAGGTCTTTTTTTTAAAAAACTGATGTAACTTCTCTGTTTTTGACAATTATATAGAGTTGGTTTTGTTGGCCTTTTCTAAGCTGTAAAAAGGCACACACTGCTAATAATTAAAGGGTAGAATGATTTAAGAAAGTCATAGGAATATAAAAGAAGCATTTTTCCCATTTACAAAATTTAGCGTGAATTTTAATATGAGACGTTTAAATTACTCTTCTTGCTTCTTAAAGATCTTTTCTATTCCATACAAGACTGTGAAGTTATCAAACTAGCCAGAACATATAAAAGCAGTGAGATACAGAACACACCATGTGTTACTTCACAGTCACTGAGTTAATATTTGTGAAAGAGACCTGAGAGATCTGCATTTTCCTATTTAAGTCAAGTGTTTTAAAAGCAGTAATTATTAACATAAACCTTGATGGACGGGAAGACCCACCCTGTCTTTGTATTATACTTATCTAGAACATAAGTAGACACACAATTGATATTTGGAACATATTTAAGGAATTTTCTTTTCATACATCAACTTTGTTTTCATTATGATCAACTTCATTCTTTTAATATGGGAAACTAACCAGGGGAGTCAATATATAAATTCCTGGGTAACTCTTCCATGTTTATGGCTCATAATCACTTCAAAGAAAAAAAAAAGGTCCATTATATTTTTCTGCAGTACTTGAAGGCTCTTGAGCCAAATTTTATTTACCTTTCTTGAAGGTCTTTAACAGTGTACAAGAATACTTTAACAGGCTTCGTGTCCGTTTATTGGAGGATAAAATTCTCATTCTTATGAGGCAGATAAATGATTCTATAATACCCTTTGTGAAATGTACTCATAATAATGAGAAACTCACATGTGAATGATTGCGATTGGAGTAGGGGAGATTCCTATGTGTTGATCAACATGTTTGACAGTGACTAACTCTGCCTGGAATGAACATCTGATAGAGCAGGGGCAAGTCACAGGGCAGGTGGCCCTTGTTCATGATGCTTCCCCAAACCCTTGCCTTCCTTTGCAACCAGATCAGGTTTTAAAGGTAAAGACCTGAACAGCAGTTCAACCCAACTAACTCATCCTGACCTCAACTGAGAGTCCATGTAAGAAATCAAGGGCTCTTAAGCATTATGAAAAACCTTCAGTTACTTGTGGTCTTCAAAGAGAAGTAATCAAAACATGAACTTGAGATTCCCTACTGCATATAGGCTTCCTTTCTTCCCATAAATGTCCACATGTATAAAGGCACCACAATAACATTTTTTTTTATATTTAAATGAATTTGAGCACACAACCAATCACAATTGTTGTCACGTCTCATAAAGGGTTAAATACAGACTGGCAAATCTGTGCCCCAGAGCAAAACCCTGCACCCTTCCTAATTAGGTTTCCATACCACTGGTCTTTGCCCTTCTTTCTGCATCCTGAGCTTCATATACAGGCATTAACAGAGGGAAAGTCACATCAGAAACAGAGACCCCTGTATCCAAGCGGTGTTGTGTGTCATTATGTCTTCTGTGGGAAAGCTTAGGGCTGTGACCCACTGGAGGTCTGACCTGTTTGCTATTGCTGGCTCAGAAAAAAAGACAGTGCAGAACAATGACGTGTTTGTATATATACAGTTTAGGTAACTTCCACAGATCTATGTCCACTTCTGGACAGTTACAAATGGGCAACATTAGAGCTGTGAGGAGAAAAACAACAGGTTCTATCTAAGGAGAAAAGAACTGTTTAGGGGCCAACCAGATGTTTGAACGACAGTAGTGGCTACTCTTGGACTAATCTAAAACTTAATATATACATATATTAAATTACATGTACATATATTAAATTTTAGATTACACACGTACATATCTGAGTAAGATTTAACATGTTTTTTTCTTGATATTTAAAAGCTAAAACTTGTAAGGGATGAATCCCATTTACAATTGTACCAAAAACCATGAAGTATCCTAGGAATAAACCTAACTTGGCAGAGAGGGGAAAGACTCAGGAAGTTTCCTGAAAACTATAAAACACTGATGAAAAGAAATTGAAGAGACACAAAGAAATGGAGACATTCCATGATCATGGATTGGAAGAACAAGTATTGCTAAAATGTCTACACTACCGAAAGCAATCTACACATTGAATGCAATCCCTATCAAAAAATAAAACTTGTATTTTTTTAACATACAACTTTTCTTCTGTCAAACTAAAAGTACATGAAAATCATAACTAATATGGAGATCAGGACAATATATTAATTAAAATAATATAAAACCTCAAAAAAGAAATTTTAAGTGGATTGAAGCAAAAAAGAAAAAAAAAGGATCGTGGTAAGTATCAAATAGTATTTACTGAATCAATATCATTTACTTGACCTGACGTCACTTTACTATGCTACTGTTTTGTTCCAATTATTTTTGTTCAACTAAGTGGCAAAGAATTATTTCCTAGTAGATGGTTTATTATTCATTTAACCTTAATAGCTAATATTATTTTACCCAAATTCATTAGAATAAAATTTTCTTGGATTTTCTGCTCCACTTAACATCACTGTGAAACCACTTTTAAAAATCAGATCAAGTGACTATCATAGTCTCAAAACAATGTTTTGTTCATACCTAAGAACAAGGACTAAAAATCTCTTAATAACAAAATATTTTTTATGCATCAGCATACAAACTGCTAATCAGCCAAAGCATAAATCTTCCAGTCATTCCATCTAAATTATAGGCAACATGCTAAAAACATGACAAGTAGCATGAAATCATCTTCAGTCACATTAACATATAACCACAAGAGTAGTTTTAAACACATGCCTAACTACCAATTAACTTATATATGCTGAACTGCTTCTTTCAAAGTGCTAAATGCCTTCTAGAAATAACTTGAGCTATAAGATCGGATTATCAATTATGTTAAAAGGAAATATATTACTATTTTAGATTCTGTGGCAAAGTTAGAGAAGAACATTCTCTTCGCAGCTCAATATAAATAACTGATGGCTTATCTCAGTTAAAGACTAGCAACACAGTTTCTCTAAATGACAAGCAAGGGACAGATACCCATGCTTTCTGTGTCTGGAGCTGCATCACATCAAGGGCTGAAACTATTTTGAGATATACTGAATATATACCACACTAACACATCACTTATTATCTCCTCGTAATTTAATGAAGACTTGAAGAAGTTGTGCCTCTCCTTCAAAAATAGGTACAATTCACAATTATGTGGAACAGGAAAGTCCCAAAATAAATTCTTATTTGCATTTTCTAGAAAAATGATTGTAAGAATGACATTTGAGGGCTCAGTGTACTTGATAGAAAATAATCAATGAGACTGTGAAAAATCTATAATGGATGACTGCCAAACATCTCTAGAATCTAACTGATACTCCCTGAGATGTCTTGCTCACTAATCTAAAACCAAAACAGTATGAGAAATCGCAGTTGTAACAATAACAAAATTTTAAAAAAAGTCTTGCTGTTGGCCTTTTGGGAAGAAACTGTCATTTCCAAGACTGCTTTAAACTTGAACTACATTCTGACAATAATGGATCTTCATGAAGAGAGAATATACATGTTCAAAAGTGGAAATGATACCACTTCACAGCAGTGGTTACAGGGCACTATGAAAATATTACCGTTGGCTTATGAACAACCTTCCATATATTAGTTCTTTTGTAGCATCTGACAAAAAAATGCCTTTTTAAGATATTCCTGGAGTCTGTAATAGCATTATTTAAATTCAACGAAAAGACTGCCTCCTGATTCATCCAATGCCTTCTTTAAAGACTTTCATTTGCCCTTGGTTTCCCCAGGACAGCAGCCACCTGTCACCACGGAGGTCCTCACTGTGATTTATCTCTGTACATAAAGTTAGAGTCGTCTGCTTTGTAAGAAGGATAATACTTGTTCATTGTTACACTTTTATTTATTTTTAAAGGAGAACCATTGAATACATTTGAGGGAATATAAAGAAAGAAAAGATACTCTAATCTCCCCTTCATGAATGAGCAGATGTCCTAATTCCAACCACCACACACAAGCACAGCTTTCAAGGATAATGTTTATGGGACACAGAGAATGTCAATTCAGTGCTGAAGAAAGTGATTGCTTGGTTCTCCTGAGGGTTCAGGAGAAACCTAAAAATATTGGAAAAAGGAAAAAAAATAATGTAAAGAAATCCCTAACCCCCTGTTCCTGATGTTTGAAGATTCCTTGAGTGGTGCAACCACAGACCTAGAACAGACCATTGGAAAAACCTAAGGTGGCCTCTTTTTTTTTTTGCTAAGAAAACCGATAATCTACAGAATTCTAGTGAAATGCCCAAGGTCACACAACAAGTTATTAATGGCACTGGGCATCATTGGTTACAGCAGAAAACTTACAATGTTAAACATTCCTCATTCTGATACTAAAGATCTTTCTAATTTATCATCTTTGGAATAGATTATATTCTCCAAAAGCCAAGAAAAGCAAGATTAATCTTATTCCAATTTTTGTAGGATCATCAGTTTGAATTCTCCAAGAAGGATTATTCTAACCAGAAGGGTCAGGAGTGCAGCGCAAGAGTAAGAGTGAACAGACTGTTTAGGCTTATAGTTTACATATTACCCAAAAGGCACACTGAGGAAGATCCAACTTTAAAATCTCCCCTCCCTTCCAAATCTGGTAATCAAAGAATACCTACTACACTGTGACACTATAGATTTCCACTGAAATTTAAATAGCTCGTGGAATGTTCTAGAAATAGGCTACCAACTCAATGTCTTAAGACGTAAGGATGTACATGTATCATTAGTTGGTTGTTGCTACAAATCCTATATTTTGAAAGGACTGTCTGCTCCTAACTATAACCATTTAATATTTAGATTTAATATTGCCATCTTTAGCTTCTATTATAAAATATACTATCATTTAATTTATTTTATCCATATACCATTGAAAGATTAGTATTAGCTTCAGTAATGTTAATAGTGATGAAACAGCCCTCTTCCTTTTTACTTAAAAGGTATAATTTTTTATATTTTAATTAGTGAGGCTAGGGACCCTCTGTGATATGCGACTTCTCACGTAAAGAAACTGTGATCAAATCCATTAGCTCCCTGGGCCAGATAACATTACAACCACAGACCACAACCTCCTACCGTCAACTGGCCTAAATACTCAGGCAGGGGCCCTGGAAATGAATCACACAGCCTGTAGTGTGCATCTGGCTATCAGACATGGAATGAAAACTTCTCTAAGTGGATTACAGATTCACTTTCAACAGAGCACAAATAACTGGTCATGGGTAAAAAGAATGAAAAAGGAGGAAGAGCAAGAATTTATAATTAATTAGAAGAAGCCCGTGTAAATTAAAAACAAAATGACATCCCACAGTACATCTGAGCTATTTATATAATATTATATGTAATATACATATGCATGTACAATTTAACAGTAAAAATATATGTATTTAAAGTATTTTCCCCTTATCCTTCTACAACATCCTGGCCATATCAATTTTAATGTGTAATTTACCTTAGCATTTACAGTGAGCCAGGTATGATTTATGTGACTTCAGTAAAAGGTATCATGTTTCGATAAACCTTTTGCAAAACAACCTGAAAGAAACCCCACCAGGATGAAAATCCAGAGAATAATCGGAGTAGAATATATGGACAGATGTCTGCATAGTCATTTGCACTGATAATCTTATCAGTGAGGAATCTTTCGAACAAGGGGGAAATGTTTGCAAGGGTAGCTTTACTGCAAAACCGGCAAATCCCCAGAGGAGGCACTCGAGTATTGCTGGTTACAGCTAGATCCGCTCTGCTCGTCAGAGGCTGAGGAGATGGTCACACACAGGACTCTGATCACATGTCTTTTTTTCCTTGTCCTCAGCTCCCCTTTAGATCTCCCACCCCCAGCTAGTTGAGAAGCAACGATTTCTTTATGCCAAGAAGAAAAGCTTCCATCACAATTCCTTTGCAACACACTAACGTGTGTCAGTTATTTTAGAAGTTTCTGAAGCTCCCATTTTAAACTAAGGCTTTGAAGCCTTCCAGCCAAGCAAAAAACCATTTGTGTGCGCGTGTGCAAGAGAGAACCATGATACAATACAAGCCACTAACACAAAAGATGCAAACCCGTGTAAAATCAAGGTTAAGATCACTGAAACATAAATATTTACAATACTAAACAATTTGTTGGCTTTTACTTTATAAAACATTTCTAAAAGATGTGACAATAAAACTATCTGACTCTACCCAAAGAAGTTTATAACAGCTTTGCCCTCAAATTAACTAAAATGCTGAATGATAGGGAGACCAGCAAAGAAACCCCTCCTGAGGAGACATATTGGGGTGGATTTTTAGATCTAGGAAGGCTGGTCAGTAGCCAAAACTCAGTATGCTCCCCACCCTCTCTTTTTCATTGGACACTAAAAACTAGAGTCAATTCAAGGGTAAACTGCAGTTAATACAGATGCTTTACAATTACCCTTTTATAAACAAGGGAAAAGCTCTGTGCTATTGTATAAAAAGTAGACTGAAGAAGAGTTGTGAGTCTGTCAGCTGATTGTTAACACAATTCTAATGACCAAGTGCAGCCCTTAACTACAAGAATATCTCACGTTGTAAGCGCACAATGCCCTTTTATTTAAGCTGCAAACCGAAATAGCTTTTTGCAGGGTGATGGTCCGCACTCCTGATTGTTGTTTTCTTTATTTTTCTATCCACAGACTTTACCAGATAAGACTATTAACACTGAGAGCCACCTAATTGTTTCTGCCACCTCACTCCTTATTAAACACTAACACATAAGCAAGACTTGCACAAAGTTGTCAGTTTCACTACGTGGTCTCAATTCGTTTCTATTTTCATTCATATTATTCCACATAGCCGTAAAAATGAAGAAAATGATTCTTGATGTATTTTCCTTTTACATAGAGTAACAAGACAAGAGCCTGGGTGAACATAAGGTCCAAGTAATTCTTTGGGGAAAAAGTAATTCCTGGTGAGTTACTGAAAGCCTCCTAACGTAATTAGTTTTTTCCTTAGCTCTTCCCCCCGCCCCACCAACTTGTCTTTATAAAAAACACACTTAAAACTATTTAGACGTTGCTAGCAGTGTATCAATCCAAACTTTCCTTTAAAGGGGGGGATGTCATTGCCCCTAAAGTCTCTTAAAATGTATGTTTTTGGGCTGTTAACCTGATCCTTTAAATGTGCACTTGTCACTTAGTCCGAGCCCCGTATTCCCATGTTAACTTGATTTTTTCTATTCTTCCCCCATAAAGTTCTGTTTATCTACTTCTGCAATGGAAAAATGATCTGCTGAACACCTGTCTGGTTACAGGAATTAGGAAGGACGGCTCCGACTTAAAGATATTTCACTTCACTGCTCTAATAAAGAGAAGAGATTTCTTGCAACCGGAGTATATTCACGGTTCGGTGTGCAGATCTCCAAAGCCTTCAGACACCCAATCCCTGATGGTCTCTCCACCGTTCTCAACTGCCCACGGCGGGGTGAACTCCCTGCCAATCTTTTACTCACCTGAACTAGATCTAGGAAATCCGAAAAGGGTAACGATCTAAAACGTGAAGCCCATACACACCAAGGGTCCTCTCTCATTAATCCACGCAGGGAGGCTGAGCACCAGGAACGAGCCGCGGTAGCAGGTGCACCCACGAAGACGTCTACCGTGCATTCAGACAAGCAGGGTGCTCAAACCTCTTCCCACCCTAGGGTACAGCCGGGCGGGGGGGAAGCGGGGCGCCGGGCAGAGGCAAGCCCCGCAGACGCACCGCAGCAGCAGAATACTGATGACAGGCAGGCGCGCAGCACCCTTAGACGAGTTTCTCCTTCTCCGAAGGGAAAAGGCGTCCGGCGTGGACGGTGACGAGGACTCCCGCACACGCCGGCACACGCCCCCTCGCAGCCGTCAGACCGCGGCGGACCCTGCGGGCGGCCCAGCGGGCGCGCAGCTGTGCACCCCGCACCCCAGGTCAGCGGGGGCCCACTCGCCTCGCTCCCGGAGGGGAGCGGTCCAGACTCCGGGTTTCCCACTTCACCGCGAGCGTGCTGGGAGCCGCTCTCACCCCGAACTCGCCGACACGCGCCGCCCCTGCTGTCCGTCAGCTCGCGCGNGCGCACCCCCGCGCGCGCACACTCGCGCACCCCTCCTCCAGCGCCCTCCTGGCAGATCCGTACGGATGGAGTCCTTCGCGGGGAAATCAAGGGGAGCGGGGAAAGTGGGCGGGGCTGCGGCCCATCCATCTCTCCGCCAGGTATTTGCGTCTGAGAGCGCGAAGCTGGAGCGGAGTTTGGAGAATTTTTTTTTTTTCTTCCCCGAGCGCCCTCGCCGCCCACCCCCAACCTGTCGCGGACGCCGTGATCAATTGAGCTCCTGAGGCATGAAGGCAAAGTCAGGAAACTAATCAGAACTTACAGTTTCCTTGCGTGATAGTTTTGCCCTTTCAATCTCCTCGGCCTGCCCTAGTTCTACTTTCTCTACTTGCAGAAAACGTTCTTCCCTGCCGCGTTCGCTAATGCAGAACTTCTGAGGTGTGTGATTTACGCGCCGGTGGGGTGGAGGACCCTCGGGAGCTGGGGAAGGGGAGCCGGTCTTTTAGGAGAGGTGAGCACGCTTTGTTTTCTCCTGCTCAGGTGCTTGATTTCCCCTGATGGCTACGTGCTCGGTCGTGAGGGTTCCGAAGGCGAATAGATCGTTTCCAAGCACGTTCATTTTTCTCTCTTCCGTTAGAGGGACTTGCCCCGCTTCTCTTATCCATCCTTAACAGCGATTCCCTGTGTACCAGTTATGTGGGTGCAAGGCTTCCCCTTGTCGGCACCCTCTGCTTTCCTGTTCCTTCGAGCACACTCGCTCTCTCCCATCCAGTGCATTCTGCCCATTCAGCTTGCATTTTCCCTCTCACCTTCTTAGTATTTAAAACTGAGTTTGTATGCTAATAATTCTAACAGCAAATATATATATACATATATTTTTTTAAACTCCTGTTGAGTTCTAGATGCCTAGCGTTGCTGTTTACTAAACATTGCTTCATTTTTAAAGTCAGATCTCCCACCCAACCCTCCCCAAGTCCAGGCCCGCTTGGATGGCCATTTCATAGTTCACGTCCACACAGCTGTCTATCATCACCCAAACTCAGGATGTTCAGAACAGACCTATCTCTTCTTGGATGTCACCTTGGATTCCCCCAGTATTGTCTTCTCTTCCAGGGGTGCTATCCTTCCCCGGGTACCCAGACATTACACAGTGGCTTCATCTTTGAGGCCTTTGGCACATTTTTCTGTGTTAAAATCCTATTCTGGCTAATACCATACAATCTAGAACTTTACATTTTTCTGATGGCCATACGTACATTTGTCTTGCTTTGTCTAATGAGCTCATTGCTGGGATGGGACCAATTCTTACAATTTTTCTAAACTAAAACCTTCAGGAAAACAAAGATTGGTATTCAGGATGATCAGGACACCGCACGTATTTGGGCCATGGTAAATATCTGTTAAATAAAGAAGTGAATGTTTATATTTCATACAGCAATTAACACAATTTTGATGTCACCATGCTATTTGTAACCTGCTCCTTGATTTAATGGGTTCCTCATCTATGCGATGAGGGGAGGAAATAGGTACTATGCTGTATTTGTTTTAATCAAAGGAAAACAATTTGGAGATCTTTTTTTGTTTTGTTTTTCCCACAACTTATCCTTTTCTGATCTTGTGCCTCCCCATAAATATTGATCACAAATTTGGCTTCCATCCTGAACCACATGCTTCCTTGTGTTCTGCCTTCTTAAAAAAAAAAAAAAATCGCTTAAACTGGGGCACCTGAGTGGTTCAGTTAGTCAAGTGCCCAACTTCGGCTTTGGTTAGTGAGTTTGAGCCCTGCTTTGGGCTCTCTGCTGTCAGCACAGAACCTGCTTTGGATCCTCTGTCCCCCTCTCTCCCTGCCCCGCCCCTGTTCATTTGCACACTTTCTCTCTCTCTCTCTCTTTCATAAGTAAAATAAAACTTTTAAAAATCCCTTAAGCTATAACATTTACAGGGATTCTAGAAGGGATGAAATGAGTTCAGTTAACCAGAATACCAGATCTGGTCCTTACAGTCACAAAGCCCTTCATCCTAGAGGAAGATCTAGGTGCCTCTCTACCTCGAGGACAAGATACAGGATGGTGGTGATTCGGATGAGAACTGAGCGGTGATGAGGAGAATGAGTTGCATTTGTGAAGATCTGAAGGGAAAATAACCTGGGCAGAATAAACAAGGACAAATATCTATTTGCAGCAGGGAAGAGTTAGGTGTGTTTGAGAAATGTGGAGTACTATAGGAAGGGGAAACTCTAGATGGATCAAGTGAGTGTGGTGGGGCAGGGACACATTCCCAAATCCCTCTAGGTCCCTGAAAGGTGCCCGTTATTTTATACTCAGGAAGAAGCCCAACATTTACTCGGAATGGCCAATAAAATGAGAGCTCTGCAGGTTTAGGCTGTGGTCAAGCCCAGGGACAAGACCTGTTTATTAGATTGTTTTACTCTCCCCTCCTCTTCCTACAACTCTGGCTGATTAGAAAACCTAGTTTCCTGAGAAACACAAATAAAAATTTACTGTACTAGATAAATCCTAAGGTGCTGGCAAATGTTTAAGATTCCATGAAATACAAATGTAAGTCATAACAGCATATGCTTCCTTGTGAAACTTCATAATATTTCCATATAATTTTCAAATGTATTTTTTAATATTTCTATTCTTATATATAATCTTTTTAAAATCCCTTCAGTTGAAGGTTTTATTACTTCAGTGTCCTATTTCTGTATACAAATTTGATTAATCTTTCCTTTTGTATGGAAAAAACAATGTTCTTTTCAATTTATTTTTTCACTCTTGATTAAATCAATAAAATCAGCCGTACCACAGCTATATTTTGGAAAAGGAGAAGCCAGAAAGGGTAGGAGAACTTGGTCATGCCTTCTGTCACCATGGAAAGTACTTCCCTATATGTTTTATCTCTCAGCACAGATTTGGTGCAAGTAAGAAGGTTCTGATGAGATTGCTGATTAGATTATATTCATTCTATCCTGAACTTACTCTAAAACCAAAGATGAGTCCCCAGGTCTTGCAGCTAAGAGCGGAAGACAGCTAACCATTGAGGATTGAGGGGTTCTAGAATTCTGGGGTTTCTGGTAAGAAAACATAGATGTGACAGGAGTTAAGAAGCACCTAAATTAGGAAAACTGCCAAAAAGTGGGGCCATTTATAGTTCAGTATAAGTTCGTGGATAATAAAAATATTTTTTCATTATGTAATGCTTAGCATTTTCCTGAGGGTGTCTATGTTCTTCAATTTATTTTATGTAATAAAGCATGCTTCCGTCTTCTAGAGAATAAGGGTTTTAGTCAAGGAGATTCTAGCTCAATGTACACATTTGTTAATTAAGTAAACATTAATTGAACCCCTTCTGGAGGATGTACTACAAAGATGAGTTGGAGATGTAGTACATATCCTTAGGAACCTTCCAACCTATGGTGACATTAAAGAAGTGAATACATCTCCATATCCCGTGATAAAAATGGTGATGAAGCATGCATAAATGTCAAGTGTGAGAATACATAAAAAGGGCCATATGACAAAGTCTTGAATGCGGTGCACCTGGGTGGCTCAGTCGGATAAGCATCCGACTTGGCTCAGGTCATCGTCTCACAGTTTGTGGGTTTGAGCCCCACATTAAGCTCTGTGCTGACAGCTCAGAGCCTGGAGCCTGCTTCGGATTCTGTCTCTCCCTCTTTCTCTGCCCCTCCCCGACTCACGCTCTATCTCTCTCTCTCTCAACAATAAATAAACATTAACAAAATTTAAAAAAGAAAGTCTTGAATGAGAAAATGTTTGCAATGTACCATGAGGACAATGGGATATCACTATGAGTTTTATGAGGAAGAATCATTATTTCTGGCAGCCTTTTAAGTCATTCTTGGACTGGAGGTGAGCAATTGTTTAGGAAATTATTCCAGAAATCCAGGTCAGAAATATCTTGGCCTGGACTCTACTTTGACACTAATGTTTGACTAACTCTTGGATGAAATCAGAAAATCTGTATCTATATCTATCATCTATCTGTAGATATATAGTTATCAATAAAGGAGCCAGATATCAATAAGGGAGCATTAATGAACACTAAAAGGTGGTAGACACATGGTTACAGTTAGCGTCATGGAGTCGCCCCCAACCACATCCCACTGGTGACAGTTTCCCTCACAGAACACTGGGTTGGAAGAATCCAAAGCCTGAGATAATACAACAACTTTGTTGTTTAGGATATTCTCAAGGGCTCCTTTTTCATTATCCAGAAAGTCAGTCTGTTCACAAATGAACCCTTGCAGAGTATACTACTCAGTTGAAGGGCTCTGAAGATATTCACGGACAAGAGAGATATAAAGCACAGAATTACTTAGAAAATACAAAGTTGTCTATCAGGGTCTAAGGAAGTCATTCCTTAGACGTTTCTCCGTGTGAAGAGGAGGGCATAGGACTTTCAGGAACCTTAGTCCTTAACAATGCAGGAGACTCCGTGATCCATGGTCTGGGAGGAAGCGAGTGAAAATCTACAAAGAAGGTTTCTCTGAGACTCTCAGTTTGTCCTGCCGAAGATTGTATGCTGGCTCTGAGATTGCAAGTGGCTAACTCCTCACGCAAACCATTTAGAAACAAATATGAAACCAAAAAAAACCCACAGAAAATGGGAACAAAACAACATAGTGGGAATAGCATACAAAAGGGAAGAATTCATGTTTCCCCTGATCTAAGCAAAGGAGGTGCTCCTGACTACTAATCCAGTTTCCTCCAGATAGTCGGGGCTTCTCGTCAAGGCTTGAGAACAGCTGAGCTGTTGTCGATCGCTGGATATTATTTGAAAGCGGAAGCAGAATTTTCTCCTGCTATGTGTCAAATTTCTCAACATTTTCTTTCTAAAGAACAAACTCAAACAGATAAATATCAGATTTGGATTTGGTATTAAATGCCAAAGCAAGAGAACACTTACTTATTTAAATAGCATATACTACTGGTATGCAATTGTATCTCCGGGTTCAAAATAGTTGGAACACAAATTACTTTTTAAAAAGCAGCTCAAATCAAAATTGTCAGGAATAATAGAACTAGGCCCTGTGCTGTCTCTTGAATTATAGTTGTTTATAAAAGCCTTCTAAAACCTTCAGAGAGAAAAGCAACAATGCAAATTTCTGCTAAACATTGCACTATCACTCTGTGATGAGCAATAGAATCTTTGGACATATGTGGGTTTTCTCAATAAACTCATTTCAAATATATTTATTGAGTATGAGCCATATGCCAGGTTTCATGCCACAAACTGCAGTAACCTGAAGGGAAAGTAAGACCAAGACCCTACAGTTATATTCCTGGCACATAGCTGTAAAAGAAGGGAGAGATCAGGCTAAACTCAGTACAGTGCACAGTAAGTTACCAGATTTCAAAGAGGAAGATAGTAGTTGCTATTGGAGAGTCCTAAAAGCACTAACTAAAGCATCTGACTCTTGATTTCGGCTCAGGTCATGATTTCATGACCTGAGATCATGAGATCTCATGATCCATCTCCCTCTCCCATCTCCCTCTCAAAAAAAAGAATAATAATTATAAAAAAAAGAACAATATGACATTTCACTTGGGTCTAGGATGTGACTAGACCCAGGAAGAGATAACAGAAAATCAGGATAATATTCACAAAACTTTAAACAATCTCCGAAGAGCAAAGGGATTTTATGGGGGATTTTTTTTCGGGTAAAATTAGAGTCTTCTACATAATCCTCTTCTCACCAAGACAGAAAGGGGGCTCCCTACGCATGCATTCAGTTGTTGCACTTGTATTTGGGGCGCTATTCCTCTACCCGTGCCTGCTGAGCTCCTCTGAGCAGCCCTGACCTGCTTATTCCCTGCGTGGAGATCCAGAGAACTGGCGTGCCCTGGGTTCTGTAGATTTTATAGCTGGTGCCTCTCAATTATATTTAGTGCTCTCCTAACAAACATAACCTGTGCATGTACGAATGCCTCTACTCCAGCAGCTGCATGGAGCTACGTGACTTTGAGGCTAAACTCATGTTCAGAAGGAAAATCCAGGAGAGGAAACTATATACCTCAGAGAGAAAGATGAGATGAAATGAGCCAGTTTCTTCGAAGGTGAATTTTTAAGGAGGCAAGCATGCTTAATAAAATAGTGAAGAACCTCCACCCTAGAAGATACTTCAGGTTAAGAGCAGTAGTCTTTTTATGAACTTGAACTACACACACAAAGGCAAAATCTGAAGCAGACATTATCTTTGTGAACTATAAACGGTTTCATTTTCCACATTTAGGTCTGAATGACTAAAAATCAATAGAACAAGCATCTCTTTTTTATTGCATTCCCCATCTAACAAAATGGTCACTCTAAAGCCCAAATTAAGGGAGGGTCCCTTACTGCAAATGATTAAATAAAGAACGAGCCCAATTCAGACTGGTCCAGTTAGGACCAACATGAACAGACTTCACGGACGAAATAAGGCACGATGTTTCCAAATGTATTCATGTGTTTGTGAGAGAAGAGTTGTGGTTGAAATGAGTTCTCACTATGCCGTGTTTATTAGCTAGGGATTTTTACTTTTAATGTTGGCAGGAAAAAAACGTTATAGTAAGTAATTTAAAGACTTCTTTGCAAATATATCTGTGGATACAAATATTGGTCTGGAAGGATTAATGAGTCTTGGTAAGCCACTAAATTACCACCAGTCACTGAGGATAATTGGACTCAATACCTTATGCATGAGATGACCTACATAAGACACCTTTGAAGACATTTAAGCATATTCCCTTACTTTATCAATGATGAAACTGAAATTCAGAGAGCGAAAGAGATTGGTTCATACTCTTATGATAAATTTCAAGTATGGGAGTAAGAATCAAAACCCAGTTAAAAAAAAAAAAAAAAGCATGCTGATTGGTCTATCCTGCAATATCCAAATCAGGATTCTTAAAGATCCTAGATATTCAGACTTAATTATTTGGTATTTTGCATTTCAAATACCAAGAAAGAGTTTTTGTTTACATTTCATAGCTTTTCTAAGCAATGGACAAATAATTTGGTGTAGCCTTTCTCTTTTTTAATATATTTTTTATAGCTCAGACTGTATTGACCTTATACTGATAAAAATTGAATGTATATTATAAATAATTCTGAAAACATGGCTCTCCATCATACCTTAAAATTTTATTTAAATACAAATATAAATCATAATTTTCATTCTTATGAGAATAAGAATTGAAACCGTCATTTGCTTTAGGGCAGAATGCCTATATTTTGGAGAACTAGAAAAAGGCAAAGGAATAGCTCATGGCAAGAAAGCCATTTGCTGTTAGAATTTATATTTATTGATGATTCTTTTATCATATGAAATGTCAAGTAGTTTCCACCCAAAACATTAACAAATTAAAGAGAACTAAACAAGTTTATTTAAATCATAGTTATGAATAGCTATAGCACATTACTTTTTAGAAAATTATGAGATTCCTTTAAACACTCAAAATTTTGCCTATAGACTAGGACAAAATATATATTTCTAAATTTCTGAAAAATAGCTCCTTAACTGATCTTGAAAATTTGCTTTGATTGAGTCTCCTGTTTGAGTGGATTAAAAAAAAAAAAAAGCCAGACCAACAATGTTTCGGATGTTTTAGTTTGCTTAACCATATTGCACCAGCTGAGCACTCCTCTGATTTACGCCCAGCCCACCCTCCACACAAGTTTGGCCCACAAAGAGTTTTTGTTTTCATTTTTTATGTAAAAGTATCTTGCAGTATTTGTTATTGGGAGATTATACACCCAAGTCCCTCTTTCTGACTTCTCTTTTATACACCAAAATTCTGACCAAGCTAGGCTGCAATTTCATATTGTAAAGTGTGATTGAACTTGAAGACTTTCTGTTTCTTTAGATGGGACATGTACATAAGCATTACCAGTCATCTCCGTCCTTAATTTAACTGGCAGCTGTGTATGTGTGTACAAATTAATGATCCCTAGTATCAAAGCTACAATGTCTGGTCAAGCTGTTATAGGAAAATTCCATAGACTAGGTAGCTTAAACAGCAAACACTCATCTCTCACAATTCTAGGTGGGGCAAGTCTGAAGTCAAGGTATAAGCATGGTCAGGTTCTGGTGAAAGCCACCTTCTGGTGGTATCCTCCTGTAGTCAAGAAAGAGATGTGCCCTCTTCATCCCCGTTCCATGGAAACCAATCCCATTGTGAAGGCCCCACTCCAGTGATCTCATCTAAATCCAATTATGTCCCAAAGACTCTACCTCCAAACACCATCATATTGGGGATTAGGCTCTCAACATGAATTTGGGGGGGGAACACAAATATTCTATCCATAGCATAGCATACAAGTAGGCAGACATAGAAGTCTAAGAATTTTTATAAAGCATGTCTTATTTAAAAAATGAAAAATTAAAAATCTAGAAGTCTTAAGACTTTTCTTTTTCAATTAACCACTAGACATAATGAGATTTTATCATTCCTGTGATGGAAGTTACCTGTACCAGGTAGTGGAAGTCAATGAAAACCTCGGTACCATTATATCTGCACTATTACATTACGTGGAAAATATTAGTACCACCTCCTGGGACAAATCTACCTTATTATATTTAAGTTTGCAAATGACTTCTGATCTATTTTCTTCCTCATTTTATTTACGCTATCAACTTTTCTATGCTTGGTACTCCTATTGATATAAATGGGACCTTAGCATTCACATAAAAGTATTAGAAGAGAGAAAAGCAAAACATGATTTATCCCATTTCATGAAGACGAATTCTGAAGTACTCCCAAGTAATTGTAGTTTCCCCTATCCTAATGAGATTATCAAGTGTTAATTAAATTCTTGTCTATAAAGATTCTTTCTTTGGAAAATATAGTCATTTCAATCATGCCCAGTATATTCTTCTGTATTTTTAACATATGCTCTTTATATTCCTAAATTCTACTTCTTAGATTGAATTTCCTCTGTAATTTTCACTTTGAGTTTAAAAGTAGGAAGAGTTCATTGGCACCTGGGTGGCTCAGTCAGTTAAGCATCTGACTTCAGCTCAGGCCATGATCTCATGGTTTGTGGGTATGAGCCCTGTGTCAGGCTCTGTGCTGACAGCTCAGAGCCTGGAGCCTGCTTTGGATTCTGTGTCTTCCTCTCTTTCTGGCCCTCTGCTGCTTGCACTCTCTCTCTCTAAAAAATAAATAAACATAAAAAAATTTTAAATAGGATAATTTGATAATCACTAATGAGAGTCATCGAAAGTGTGAATATTGTATTTTTATATTTTAATAGTGTACGTATAAATAGAATTGGATATATAATAATGCATTTAAACTACAAGGAATAATTTTAAAACTTTTGAGGCATTAACATTTTAATTTTGGAATAAAATAAATTATACCCATTTTAGCAAATATGTTTAAAGGACATTTTAAACATTTATTAAACATATCATGTATGAATATGCTATGTTGGTAAAAGCATATGAGTTTCAAAGGACTCATTTTATTANCACAGAGCCTGAGGCAGGGCTCCAAACTCAGAAACCATGAGATCATGACCTGAGCCAAAGTCAGAAGTCAGGCGCTTAACTGACAGAGCCACTCAGATGCCCCACCATTATGTTGCTTTAAAAAAAACATATATTAGTTCAGAGAATTTCAGAAATATCTATACATCATTGTTATAAATCAAACATGGATCATAATCATTAAAATCTGTAGAAATCTATTATTCTCTTGATAGACATAAATCTATATGTCTAGATATTCTCTATTTTTTTCAAAACTACATGATGGGTTCCAAAACATACATGAGGTCAATCAAATTATACAAATTGGATTGACCTTTGTTTGTTTGCTTTATTTCTTTTAAGAAACAGAAGGCTGCAGGGGTTACACACATATCAGCTATATCATATCTCATTTATATCAAAGGATGCCATGCTTGGAGTGTACAAAATTGTTTATGAAAACTATCTTGCAAAAAAAAGCAGGTTACTGATACTATATAAGTCATCTAAATTTAACGCCCAAGGATAATATTTGGAGGAACATGAAGATATCAAATTCAAAAGAAAGAATAATCACTGTGAAATATACATTTTGGCTAAAAAAATAAAAAAAATAAAAAAATAAAAAAAGGTAAGAGCCTAACAGTTGCTCTCTAAACTTTCTGATTTTGGTATAAAAGTTAATAAAAAAAAGCTCAGAAGTAACATATGTGAAAGAAGGCAAAGCATAAATCCCATCACACTTCTGATTAACCGAGCTGAAGATTGAGGTATTTAGACTAAAAGCAAGGAGGGGGGAAATGTAACTTTTCTACAGTCTTTAAGTTCATTAAGCACTAATTGGGAAGAAAAAAATTTTTTCTGGCAGTTTCATCGGGAAAAAAAAAAAAAAGAGAAGACAAAGTTTCTTCATACCTATTCTGACAAGAGGCACAAAAGGGTCCAACCATGCAGAGAAACATGTCCATATTCCTTTCGGTGGGGAGCTTTTATTTTCCCCCATCGAGAGGAACTCAGTCCCCTTCTCAAACCTATCGTCCTTAGCTGAGACCCTTGTGAAAGGCAACAGGTGTTGCAAAGCTTATAGTAGCCTGTCCACTACCCTGTTTTGTTTTTAAAGGAAGAAAGAAAAGAGACAAAGAAAAAGAACCAGAGAGAGAGAATGAAACGGAGAGAAAAGAGACCAAGGCTTGCTTTAAATCACTGGACCATGCTGCGCTTGAGCAAATCTGTTTGCACATGCTCTGCCGGCCTGGCAGAAAGGCCTGGGCCTTTTACATTCATCTTGAGGTCAGTCCCAATGTGGTGTTCAGTGGTCCTCACGCCTTTCACATGAAGGGGCTGCCTCTGATTGCCAGAACAAATTGAGGTGATTCAAGCCACCAGCAGGGCATGAGTCAACGCCTATTCACTCAGAAGGGAGGGAAAAGCTCAGAACAGACCAGCTGGGGTTGCTCACAATAAACCGTAGGATTTGATTTGATACACTGGATATTAAGACATGGCCATATTGAAAAGTAGGCCGTAATGACCTACGAATCTACAAGATAGTCATATGAATAAGAAAAAACAGTACCTGGGCGTTTATGAAGTTACAACCAATTATCAAGTGCCTTATATTTCTCTGTCTTCATGACACCTGAGGAATTCTCACTGTCACTTAGATAGATAACCATTTCTTTAGGTGCACAGGACACATACAGAAGGCTGAACACATTTATAAAGAAAAAAAAATCCATTAGGCAGGAATTGATCTTAAGCAAAGTAATGGTTAGACCAAGTTGGATAGATTGTGTCCCAAGTTAAGCATAGGAGTATAGAAGCAACTTAAAAATTATAAGGTAAATCTATTCCAAAAACAAAGAGTAAAGGAAAGCACTGCCGAATAATAACAAATTATTTACACAAAAATGAGCATAAATTTATTTAAATATCACTATCATTTTAAATCAGGGCTTTTGAAAGATTGGAAAAAAAGAATTTTAAGAGGATATGTTTCAAAGATCTCATATTTACTTTTAAAATAAAATGTCCCTGATCCATTCATTGAGATAGAAACATTAGGCAAATATTATCTAAGTGAGATTTTTTTTTGATGGAATTATATTCCTTAAATTAGTATTGTCAATTCCACACTTCTAAATTTTCAACACTTATTACTGTGTTAAACTTCAGGGCAATTATTCTATGAGCCTAATTCAATCCCAGATCTTCCATTCATAGATAGTGGTGAAACTTTTTATATGTTAGAACTTTTGCTTCAGAAGATTTTTCTTCTTATCCTGACTAGAGATGCAGTTATTAAGGATGGGTAATATTGCTTGTTCGTATTCCAAGAACTCCGTAGAGAATCTTGCATAGCATATGCACTCAGTACGTGAGTTATGTTTAAATATTAATCTAAACTATGTTACTGTATTATACCATCACAAAAAATAAACAAATGCAAATATATGAAAGACATTGCAGTTTTTCCAACTATCATTAAGTATATGACATATTTTTCAACCAAGGTAGTTACCTTTTAAATTATGAGGGGCAACTTACTTTTCAATGAGAAGTCATTGGCCTTTGCTTTACTCAAGTGAATGCTGACCTTCAAGTGAATTTCATGGTCATTTAGATGGGGATTGGATTTATTGTTTCTGAAAGGATGATCAAAATCTCAAGTAGTATTAAATATTGAGCTCTTTCTTTCATGTGGCCTCTATACTTTGCTTCTGTGTGTAGCCCTTTTCATGATTGGCGATTTCTCTATTCTTCAGCTATTCCTGTCCTATAGATCTTAAATTATCCTATGCCAAGAAATTATATCCCTAAAGTCTAGAAATCACATGGACATTGGAATTTAGTCACAAGATCTTTTGATGTGTGTTAGATGGAAATAGAAGTATTTCTTCAAGATATACACACTATTAATAATGAAGATGGGGAATGATATCTCTGTTTGGGAAGTTAATTACCCTGCTGATACTGATGCTAATAGCTCCGTACCAAATATAAATTCAGTGTATTGATCTGTTAGAGTTGAATCCAGAGGGTGTCTGGTAACACAATGAAATTTACAGTGAAATTAGCAGCAAGGAAGTTAGTTCATGACTATAAATTGTCATGGAAAATAAACAAAGACATTTGGCATAGGGGAAATGGAGACAATGATATATTTTGAGAAAAATTACTTTGTCAATGTACCTCTTAAATCACTGGGGGCAATATAAAATAAAGATAGAGCATTAAAAAAAACACAGGTTACCTGTAGCTAGTAAAACAAGACAGAATCATGTATTAAACATTCATAAGTAGTTTGTTTTTTGTTTTTTTTTTTTTAGAAAACGCTCAATAAATAACATTTTTAACCTGTATATTAGGCAACTGGGTGCGAATGAGAGAAAATGATCCTAAAGATAATTAGAGATTCATGTGAGAAAGACAGGCATCTGCAGTTACAGTACACTAGCTAGTATAGAATTACACCAGCTATCCATCTTCATGCTTGAGGGCAGAAACTGCTCACCAGATGGGTCAGGAAGATATTCCCCCCCATGGTATAATATTGTGAAATTAAGTATATTATGGGAGGTTTATTTCTCTTAGTGAAACATCTGGTATTGGCCACCAGATGAGACGTACCCTCTGTCTGCTCAGAATGGTAACACGTATTTTTTCTCACAAAAGGATTGCTTATGGCAATTGAAGTCATATGATCTCTACTTTTATGTCACAACCAGTTCTCAACTCCTAAAGAATCCTGAGTTTCCATGAAGATCCAAAGGAACAAATGGTGGATTATTTTGGATATAGTTCTAATTACTACTGAATTTTTATTAGCCTTTATGGAATAAAGACTAATAATACAAGGAAAGGATGAAAAATATCCATCATGCCTCTGAGGCGAAGACTGGCAACTCCCCATAGTGATCTTTCTCCTCTAGCAAGCATTTGAATAGGGTCCATTTTTCAGCCTGCCTTGAACTGTACAAGGTCAGGAGCCCAAGTTCTCCTCAATGGAATGTGAGTAGAATGATTTGTGTAATGTCCATTTCTCTTTCATATGAGGAAATCCCTGCCTCTACTCTTCTGTTCTTCCCCTTCCCATCCTCTGAAAGGAGTGTGTCCAGAGTGGTCTTGGAAGCTGTGGTAAATAGGGCAGAGTCACTGTCGGCCTCTGTCACTGGCTCCTTTTGTTTGGAACCTGCTTGTCTTCCCTAAACATGACCTGAGAGACAAATAACCTTCTATCATTTTGATGCATGGCTTTTGGTTGTTTTCCACTATCAGCTTGCCTACCTTAATGCATCAACAATTTTCATTTTCCCATGTTCTGTTTCTCCGTCATAGGAATTAAAAATCTCTAAATAATTGTAAGCATAGTACAAATGCAATGATTTACTTGTTAAATGTGATATTTTAAAAAATGTATTAAATATACGTAACATATTAAATTTAAATTTATCTTCCCCAATCAGTTTCTAGTACTTCCCTTTTAAAGTTCTCTTTTGCTACTACCAGACTGAGGTGCTCTTAATCTCGACACAGACTCTCTAGGATTAGGCGTATATTGAAAGTCATTAAGTGTGGAAAACCATTTGTTTCAGAGAAATTATAGTATCTATATTAGAAGCCAAGAAGACACGTATCCAACTTATTTCTTGGCTGTGATCTCCATGATTTACATTGTCAGAGTCATTTATTCTGGAACTTTTCTCTTTGGATTCAACCTTAATAACGTGTTTTATACAATCATTGATACTGTAACTAGAAGCGACCTTGGACATGGAGCTGATTTTAAGCCATAAGAATTTGCTGTTGAGTTTTAAATTGCTTTTCTATATTTGTGTGCTCACATGTTTATATTTTAATTTTAATTAATTCCACATGAAATTTTCAGACATTTAAAAGGTACTTTTTAATTCCACATGATTTATAGCAGCTGTCTCCGTCTGTAAAGTATGCTCAGAGGAATCTTATTCAGCAAATGAAGTCTGTATCCAGACATCTCACTTTACATACCATGGGGACTTCAGCATGACTGTTCTCAGTGATAAACCTGAACTAAAGATAATCAGGGGAGAAAGGGAAATCCAGTGTAGAAATTACACGGTAAGAGGTAGCCACTCTGAATGTATATATGTAATATACATAATGCACATTATATAGATTACATATATGTAACATATTCATATATTACATCATATATAAATGTATATATGCAAAAATACATATTTGTAACATATAAAATGCAGGTTTTATATATGTACATATGTAATGCAGGTTATATATATATGTATATATATAGGTTATATACATATTGGTGTATATATATATAGGTTTTATATATATATAGGTATATATAGGTAATATATATATAACCTGCATTATATATTTTACATATATATTTACACATATATATGTATATATGATATAATATATGAATGTGNATGCATCTGTGTAATTAATGTTAGTAAAATAAATAAAATTATGTATATGCATTATTTATAGACATATATAATTGTATAACTATAATTATAATTATACATATATAATTGTATGTATGTATAATTATGTATAACATATACATATGTTATATATCTTATATTATTTTTAAAATAATTGTTTTTCTCTCTACTAAAACCTTGTGTAAGCCTTTGGGATACTAAAAAAAAAAAATCTCCTATTTCTGCTTTCCTCAGAAGCATGTGGGCCTACAGTAGGAGTTTGCATTGCACAGTCACACAAGTCCATAAGAATTTTAGAAAGGGTAAGGTGATTATTTTTAAAAAAGATGGTCATTAAAATATCAAAAGAACTCAAGGGGCACCTGGATGGTGCAGTCAGTTAAGCACCGGACTCTGACTTTCGGCTTGGGTCGAGATCCTGTGGGTCGTGGGGTCCAGCTCCTCATTGGGCTCAGTGCTGATAGGTCAGAGCCTGCTTGGGATTCTCTCTCTCTTTCTCTCTCTCTCTGCTCCTCCCCCACGCACTTTCTCTTTTCTTCAAAATAAATAAGTAAACATTTCAAAAAAAAAAGAGAAAGTCAAATGATTCAAATAGTACAAAAATGATAAGTCAAAAAAAAATGTTTCTCCTTCCTTATGATTCCCAGTCCCTCTCTCCAAAGAAAATCACTTTCAAATCTTGGACGATTTTGTATAGACCTTAACTTCATTTTGTCCTCCTAGAGAATAGATGTCCTCAGATAAGACACAGCAGATATGGAATAATCAACGTGCACAACTTAGGTCACCAGGGTGGGAGGTCATACTAATGGGTAAAAGTTAGCTTGTCCCAGGGAATGCCAAGTGCAGACGCCACAGGGAGCTGTGCGAGGAAGTTCTGATCAGGGTCTGTATTTGGATGAGAGAGAAAAGGCTATCTCTTTTGGTACTGGCTCATTATAGATTCACAAAGGAATCGTAGTAAAAATCTCAGCTTCAGTCTCAAGATTGATCTGAGTTGAGAGGGGTGGCCACATACCACGGTTTTCTTAGAACAGTCCTCTTTTTTTTTTTAATGTTTTATTTATTTCTGAGAGAGAGAGAGACAGAGTGAGCAGAGGAGGGTCAGAGAGAGAGGGAGACACAGAATCTGAAACAGGCTCCCGGCTCTGAGCTGTCAGCACAGAGCCCGACACGGGGCTTGAACCCACGAACTGTGAGATCATGACCTGAGCCAAAGTTGAACGCTTAACGAACTGAGCCACCCAGACACCGCAGAACCGTCTTCTTTGAAAACTGTTTTTTTTTTCATCCTACTCTCAAATTTGGTGAGTGTTCCATTTACACTCAAATGTGATCTGCTATTGAACTCTAAATTGCATGCTCACCCTGGCTTTAAGACAGGATTGGGTCCAACATGCTAAGATGTAGTTGTCTTGTCCTGACCTTCAATATACCAATAGTGACAATGATTAAAATTTAATTCAGAAAAAGTTGTGCTTAATGAGATACCCGTAGCCTTAAAGGAATACATTTTTATCTGTCTCCAAAGAAGCTTCAGAGGGAGGTAGTCTTAAATTCATTATGGTTCAAGGATTGGCTCTAAGTGTAGGTGGCTTACAAAGCTGATTTATCAACACACCAGAAGCAGGGGTGATCTCAAATGATCCAAGTTCAGAAGGAATGATGTACTCTAGTTTATCAATTTGTAATGAGCCATCTGATTGGAGAGGCAACGGGACAGTCTACCTATAGGCATGCCACACGGGAAGCCACATTATTATCAGGCTGCTACTTGGAGAGCATGAAGTCAGACCGAATATTGTTAGGTATGTGATTGAGAAATATAAAGACGTCTGGCTGAAATAGACTCGTGCATATCTGCCCCAATAGCTTAGTATTTACTACGGTGCCTTCTTTTCTGACTGACTTCTTTTTTCTTATTAACACTTGACTTCTCCAGATACAGTCATCAGTTTTGTTTTCTTTTCCCCAAGCCCTGTCTTATGTGGGTGCTCTGGTCTTCCCTTTAAAATGGCTTCACAGGCACCTAGGTGGCTCTGTTGATTAAGTGTCTGACTCTCTTGGTTTTGTCTCAGGTCATCATCTCACAGTTCATGAGTTCGAGCCCCACATCGGTCTCTGTGCTGACAGTGTGTGGAGTCTGCTTGTTACTGCCTCTCTCTCTCTTTCTCTGCCCATGCCTGCTTGCTCTATCTCTCTCAAAGTCATAAAAGTAAACTTAAAAAAAATAAAATGGCTTCACTGATTGCTAATTCAATCTATAGAGTGCAGGGGAGGGGGTCTTTTGTTCTGAGTCCTTTTTTTCCCCACTACCCCCAGTCAGAACAGTGCCAGAACCCTGAGCAAGAACATTTCCCTGTGATTGTGAGATGAAGAGACAGTAGGTCATTTCTTATACAAAAGCCAAATAATTACAGTCACTTATTTTTATAGCATATTAAAATTAGGATATCACATAAAAACAAGTCATGGTGTCTCAGTGAGGGGCCCCTGAAATGCTTCTGAGGAACAACAGTAAAAAAGGGAAATATTAACACTTGGGGAAAGACCTTATGACAGATTGTTATCATCAGAGTGAGTTTCTTAAAGTGGGTAGGAAGGTGCCTGCATCCGGGTACCTGCTTTATTGGCGTGAATTTCCTTGTAGTGCTCTGCATAGTGTCATAGCCTGTCACATCTTATCCCACGTTAAGTAGTGCGAACAGCTGTGTTTCGTTGGCAGGTGATGTACACAATACATTTTTTAAATGGTAGCATTCATTCAAGAGCTTTGTTTTGTATTTGTTAATAAAGTCCACCAATGACACTGATGCCCCTATGATTCAATTACCTCTTCTGTAAATCATAATAGAACCCCCTTTATATTTTGAATGACTTTTTAAACCGGCCATGACTGGGCCATGAAAACAAGTTAGTATTGACTTGGGGGGTGGGGGTTGATATTTGCTTTCAGTGCTGATATTACCTCTACTGAGGGCAAAGCTTATTTGGGGGATACTCCGTGTGTTCCAAACCAAATTCATTGTTCTCTTTCTAAACATCCGTCCTCCAGAGCGATGTTCTCTCCTTCACTTATTACCCATATATCATCCTCATGAGGAGGCTTGGAGTCATCTTCTCCTCTTTCATTTTGCTTCCCCCACCCCCCCGCACCCACAATTTTATCTGCCTTCCTCCTTCCCATTCTTGCATTAGTGCCGAACTTCAATTCTGCTGTCAATTCACCTATGGATTTTTGTTATTTTTTTTTTTAAGTTGATCTATTCTGAGAGAGAGGGAGAGCAAGCACAAGCAGCAGAGGGATAGAGAGAGAGGGAAGAAGAGAATCCCAGGCAGGCTCCATACCGGCAGTGCAGAGCCAATGCAGGGCTTGAACTCACAGGGCTGTGAGATCATGACCTGAGTCGAAACCAAGAGTCAGACGCTTCACCCACTGAGCCTCCCAGACACCCGATCGCTGGATTATGGAAGAAACCCCTCATCAGTCTCCCTGCCCCTTTTCTTTTTATTTGCTCTCCTTTTTTATCCCTTACACTGCTGCCAGTCAAGTTCTCCAAACCAATTTGAATGATGCCAGCACCTTCTCCCCAAATCATGCAGGGTCTATCTCCTTATCATCCAAGGGGACAGGTTTAAATTCCTAAGTGTGGCATTTAAAACTGCCCAAGATCTGTTCGTGTTCTGTCTGTCAGTTCCGTCTGGAGGGACACTTTGGTGCTCATACTGACTGCTTATTATTCCCTGGACGTGGCCACATTTTTATGGCACTTAACTTTGTTCATTCAGACCGTTTGCTCTCCTGCTACATCAAAACCTCATTCGACCCTTATACCTCTATTCAAATGTTATTTCTTTCATAAAACCTACTCTGAATGCTGTTGTAAGAATTGTTCCTCCTGAAATTTTTAGCACTTTGTTTTCTCACCAATGGCCTTATGGTTTGTATTCACGTGTCTCTCTCTGCTCTGCCCTCCGCAAGTATTATCTTCTTGTTACAGTGACCATGTGTATCCTTTGAACAGATAGCTTTCACAATGTATGTTTCCAGTAAATATCAGCGAAGCAGATTATTACAGAGCTTAGAAGGGTACAACACTGTTGTCAGACTTTTTTGGCCATGTGTCTCAAATCTGTATATGAACAACAACAACAAAAATCAGATGACCAGCTAATCTTAGGAAATTAGGAAGATGGCTAATGAAGGATGTTAAAAAAACACTGGAGCTAATGGAAGCTTCTCCTGCCCAACTTGGAAAGGGGCCTCCTCCCAGTAAATAATGTGAGCTATTTTACACCAGTGAGCCTGACTTCTATAAGGCCCAGTGATTTCTTCTAGAATAAGAGCTTCATAATGGTCATTTAATATCCTGAAATGAAATTCATGGATGACAAGCCCACCGATACATTTACAATAACTAAAAAAATCGATAGGCGTCTGGGTGGCTCAGTCAGTTAAGCATCCGACTTCGGCTCAGGTAATGATCTCATGGTTTGTGGGTTCGAGCCCCGCGTCAGGCTCTGTGCTGACAGCTCAGAGCCTGGAATCTGTTTCAGTTTCTGTGTCTCCCTCTCTCTCTGCCCCTCCCTCAGTCGTGCTCTGTCTCTCTCTGTCTCAAAAGTAAATAAACTATAAAAAAATCGATATGATGTCCCAACAAAAAATAAATGAGACATAAAAAGCAACTTATACTAAAATAATGTATATTTCCATATGGAAATGGTTGGGGTGGGGATAAACTGCTTCTACCAGTTCCAAAGTGCCTACAGCGCAAATGATGGAGTTAGATGACTTTGGAAAGACAGAAGAATTGTGTTTTGGGGGATCCAGAAAATGTATCCCTGGCTTTTTGTGATGCACTGAGAAGAAACACAGTGCCTAACATTTAGCCTCAAAAACAGAGTGCTCTCCTTTTTATAGTAAAGGGCAGGTACTTGATCAGCACTTGAATAGAGAATGGAGGTTTCCTGGTGTTAAGATCATCAGAAAATTTGGGAAGAACACACAGTGTCCAAGCACAAGGCTCGGTTCACCTTAAAGAATATGCTGTTACTTATTTACTTCTTTGGCTCTATCGTCCTGTGCTAAAGCAGTCCTGCAGATAATCCTGTGAGAGTTGTAAAATCAAGGGGTGTCTTTGCATCCCACTTTCTTTCTCCTTGATCTTTCTATTTCCTCTGAATCTTCCTGTTTTCACCCAGATGAATTGCAAGGAAGGCAAGTGGGGACCATAGCACTGCTCACCTTGCTTTCAAGCCGAGGTTTGGGCGGAGGCCCCATGATAGCAGGTAGGAAATATTGGGGGGCCTCTCCCTTCTCCGCAGAGCCCATTGAGCTGTCCCTTATCCATGATAACTTCCTAATGAGGCTTGAAATATAATGAAACTCTATGGTCAAAACAACTTTTGAGAGCCGTCCAGTTCATTAGACATCATGTAATTTAACCTTCTTGTTTTACAAGCAGGGAGAGTAAGTCCCCAAGATCTTTCAGCCTGTGAGTGTCTGAGCCTGGCCTGGACCCCACAGCAGCCGCCTTCAGGCCCAGGGCTCTTTTCCTCAGAACTCACTGCCTCCCTTACCTGGGGGTGGATTTAGCTGTTCCAGAAGGCTGCCAACACACAAAGCCTTTGTAAGCCACCTTTATTTCCTCAAATATTGTTTCTTCCCATGGTACCTCTCCAGGCACATTTCTTCTAGTAACCTGTGGAACAAGAATAAACATAAAAATCTATGAATCCTCATCAGAATTGGCCTCCGAAATGTGTATCTTGCTTCTCCCTATATATCTCTATTCTTCACTTCCCATCCATGTTCTCGGCCAAGTGGATTGGCTTCATACAGAGAACATACAGTCTCCTCAACCTGAGGCTTGCTGCCTTACTAGCATGTGATTATTGTTATTTTAAGTACTTATTTATTTATCTGTACAACAGCTGGGGTAGTAATATCTGTATATCCTAGCGTTCTTGAAAGGATCCAATGGTGGTAGTATGATGACACTTTGTAGACTGTAGGGTGTTGAACAAGAGTAAACTATCTACCTTTCCTTACGTTCAATTTCATAGTCATAAAAATTACACCTTGGAATCTCTCTTCTGTTGCTCTATTTCAGGGCAATCTTAGGCAAGCTGCCTTTCCTCACTCTGCTGCTTTCCCATCTGCTAAAAAAATAAACCTTTATGGTAGAATTACAGGGGTTAAAGTTAAAGAATATGAATCTTAGTATAGAAGCAGGCACATAGTTCAATGAATAAATAAACGCTATTATTATTACTATTATTATTGTTACTACTACTACTACCACTACTTCCTCAATCCTCATTTATTTTCCAGGTTTCCTTATTCATGTCTTGATAGCCATCACATTTCCATGATATATTTGGATGGGTCATTTTGTTCCTATTTAGACTCCCGGAGTTATTACTGAGCCACCCTGTACAATTATGCAGTGGCTATAAATGAGACAGATGAAGAACCATGCAAAGAGGTTGCTTTATCCATTCAGTTGCAGTAGGATAGTGAAAATGTTGAAGATAGCATTTGATTGCTAAATGCAATTTTCACCTATTTCCAACACTTTTTATAACATGCTTAAGCAAAATGAGATATATACGGAAAAGCTGAATATCTTGTTTACTCACTATGCTTATTGTTATTGATAAACTGCTCTACAACACAAAAAAGAATTTAAAAAAGAAAGTAGAAGGATTTAGGGCACTTGGATGGCTCACTCAGTTAAATGTCCAACTTCAGTTCAGGTCATGGCCTCGCAGTCTGTGAGTTTGAGGCCCACGCAGGGCTCTTTGCTAACAGCTCAGAGTCTGGAACCTGGTTCGTATTCTGTCTCTGTCTTTCTCTCTCTGCCCCTCCCCCACTCACGGACCGTCTCTCTCTCCCTCAAAAACAAATACACATTCAGAAAATTAAAAAGAAAGAAGGTAGGGGCGCCTGGGTGGCTCAGTCGGTTAAGCGTCTGACTTCGGCTCAGGTCATGATCTCATGGTTCATGGGTTCGAGCCCCATATCGGGCTCTGTCCTGACAGCTAGCTCAGAGCCTGGAGCCTGCTTTAGATTCTGTGTCTCCCTCTCTGACCCTCCCCTGCTGTCTCTCTCTCAGAAATAAATAAAAACATTTACAAAAAATTTTTTTAAAAAAGGAAAGAAGGTAGAGGGATCTTCCTTTGAAATACTTCATCTTTAAGCTGGCATTCTTGATAATATGCAAATGAGGACAATTTTATTTACTTTATTTTTAAAGACTTTAAAAAATATCCTTTAAATTGTTTAAAATATTTTTTAAAAATAAATTTTATTTATTTATCTTTGAGAGAAAGAGAGAGAGAGAGTGAGAGAGCAAGGGAAGGACAGAGAAAGAGGGCGAGAGAGAGAATCCCAAGCAGCGCAGAGCCTGAAGCAGGGCTCAAACTCACAAACTGCAAAATCATGACCTGAACTGAAATCGAGTTGAACACTTAACCAAACCACCCAGGCACCCCAAGAAAGACAATTTTAAAAGAAAAGAAAAATCATTCAAATTTGATCTCTTTTTTCCAAATTAGATACTCCAATACCCCTAACTCTACTCCTCACATTGAAAAGACAGTAGAGTCTTGCCTCTCCGACAGAAACACACACACACACACACACACACACACACACACACACACAAACACACAAATAAATAAAAAATTTGGAAACACCACTAACTGATGTTGCTTCATTAGAACATCACCTTATTTTAATCTGATGCCAACATTCTTGTGGTATTATCATTTTCAGTTATTTCCACACTTGTTACAAGCTTACATGAAAAGGGGAGAGTTTTGTCTTCTATATGAAGTCAATTTTTAAAGCAATTCTTTCACATTGTCTGTAAAACACAAAAGTCTGGGTGGCAGAGGGAGGGGGGAACTTTTCAGAGTGCTGGATTTCCAGGCATTGAATCCCCTAAATAGTCTACTATATAATACTACATTCCACCTGAATATAACATTTGTATAATGTACTCATTTAAATTCTTCATAGATAGAAGCATTTTCCTCAATCTAAAGAAAATCAGACTAGGCACAAATCCTGCAAGAAATCTGGAGGTAGAAAATGGCTCATCTGTTTTTAAACACTAAAGCTCCCTCTTTCCCTCTTTAAACACTCCAGCTAAGGGCTAATCCCCTCTCATTCTCCTTAAGTGATTATAGATACTAAACGGCCACAATTATGTTGCTGCATATGAATGTGCTGTTTGATGAATGTAACCCCAACAATCACAAAGCAACAGAAGTAAGGAGAAAAAATGCAATAAACTATCATTTTTGTAAATTGCCACACTGAAGCAAAAATGATCACATACACACTCAAAAAGACAAAAATTGCCCAGCAAATGAGATCTATCAGAAAGAAAAAATTTATCATAAATGACAACGATCAATTGGCATTCTACTCTTTATCATATGAATTAATGATTACGTTTAGTCCTTGGACTGTGTCGTGTGCAACTGTGTGACACATTCTTTAACGTGAATAAAGACCTATGCGATTAATAAAACATTATAGAGAAGGTATCCTAGATAATGAAAACTCAGACATTAACTTTGAATCTGAATCTGAGCCTGCCAATTTGCTTCAAAATATGAACTGGGAACAACACTTTAATTTATCTCTATCACACTTGTCAATTAAGTCGGTGTGCTCTGACCAAGTATTCACTTCTGCCCCAGCCCGATGGTTGGGGTTTGATGCTGGGGACAGAAGGACGGAAGCTGTCCCTGTGGCTGCCATTCACACATGAGGCTATCATTCCCATCAATAATTCTGCCATCTGCACTGAGCTGTGGGGCGAACCCAGAGTGCCAGAAGCTTCAGGGCCACCACCAGATGCTCCATCACCTAAGAAGCTCTACAAAGTCAGCTATGCATTCATCCAAAGCATGACAGGGAAGAGGAGACACACACATCTAGGTTAATAAAGTTGGACTGGTAAGAGGAGGAAAGAGGCAAGCAATGAAGTGAAAAAAACTACAGATGCAGAAGCCTTCACTCTAAGCTAGCTAAATGTATTTGGACCATTCATTTAAGGCCTGTGTCCGCATCTTTAACACATGGAGGCTCATGTTTTCCTTCCTCATATGTTAGTGTAGGGAGGGAAATGACAAATTTTAGGTACAATAAAATAACAGGGAAAAGGCAAATTTTCTACAAAAATTGCAAGATCTTGTATATCTATTCTGCAGCCCACATTTATTTTTCCTGTGTCCCTCATATACGTGCATGTATGCACAACCCCCGAGCACTCAGGTTAGAGGCAATAGTAAAACCACAGGAAAATGAACAAATAAATATAATGCAATGATAGAATCATCCTTTTAGGGATTGGATAGAGGTGTAAGAAGTCTTACTATAAGATATCTAGCTGTGTGGTGTGACTGGACAGAGTACTTTTTTATTATAAGTTGTTTTTTTTATGATTTCTTCTACCATCTTGTCTTAATTGCAGGAATTATTTCTAGATTAAATTGCTTTCATAAAATTTTTTTTCAGATTCTAAATACTAAGATTAATATAAAAGCAATGCTACCACTGAAACCACATTAGTACACTGGAAAAAAAAGGGGGGGGGGGAGCTTGTTTTTTAACTGTCTGGGATAACAGCCAGAGGTCTGTAAGATATCAAATTCTTCACCAGTGTCAATGAATACAATTTTCTCACTATCTTTCCAAAACCTCTCAGAACACAGACACTTCTATTATCCCCAAATCCTACAAGAAGATATTGTATTCCCCTTTAAACAGAATCTCAAATATTTTTCTTCACCCACTAGTTCCATTAATCTTCCATGCATTCATTAAAGAGTGTTCATTGTGCTCTTCACTTGTGACTTGGTCCTAACTAGTGAAAGGACAGTATTTCTGATGCCCCTGAGATCTGGCAGTCTACTGAGTGAGAGAAACAGGAAGTAAAAGAGATTAGGATACAGTAAGGATAGAGATAAGCCAGGTTTTGTGGAAAACAGAAGAGACTCAGCACTCCTGAAATATGTATATCTGAGATTGTCCCCTGACAAATGTATCATTCCTATTAATATCTGGAGAATGAGTTTAAGTCTAGCTAGAAACTATCTCTGTCATAAACGATGATGACTTTTGGATAACTTGGTTTACAGACAGTTCTATGGTTTCAAAGTGTGGCTAAAAGTCCCCTGGGGTCTCTGAGACAGTTTCTGGGGTCAGTTAGATCCTCCCTGTCTGCCTACATGTCCGTATAAGGTTGGATTCTTCTCATATTCTTTAGGCAAAACAACAGATCTTAACAAATAGAATGAAGAGGCCAGTTTGAGAATTTCTGTCTTCTTTTAAAGCCAGACATTAGATTTGCAAAACTGTAAAATAATGATGTACATATTTTGTTCAAGTAACACAAAGTACTTAGGTTAACATGAATAAATCTCTATTTTTAATTAGTGAATAAATCCATATTTTAAAAGTGTCTATTTACATTTATAATCTATCAAATATCCGTAAGTATAACACACACTGTTGAAAGTTCCTAAAGTCCCCAATAATTTTTAAACTATGAAATTATTCCTGCCTTCAGAAGCTATTTATCTAGTATAAATTATTTTATTTTTTTAAATGTTTTTTAAAAATTGTAAATGTTTATTTTTGAGAGAGATAGAACAGGAGTGGGGGGGGCGGGCAGAGAGAGAGGGAGACACAGAATCTAAAGCAGTCTCCCGGCTCTGAGCTGTCAGCACAGAGCCTGATGCAAGGCTCAAACTCACAAACTGCGAAATGATGACATGAGCCAAAGTTGGACACTTAACTGACTGAGCCACCCAGGCACCCCCTAATATAAATTATTTTATATTTATATTGACTTTATATTTTTAATGCTTTTAAAATTCATTTCATGCATTTTAATGCTTTTAATTCATTTCAGAAAAATCAGATTTCATAGAAGATAATTTTTGTTTTTGTTTCATGTAAAATATTACATTTGATGAAAGAACTTGTTAATCAATTACTTTTTTATTCTTGTTAAATAACTTCATTTTTTATAGATTTAAATATGTTTTTAATGTTTATTTATTTAGTTTTGAGGGGGAGAGAGAGAGAGAGAACATGAGCTGGGGAGGGGCAGGGAGAGAGGGAAAGAATCCTAGGCAGGCACCACCCTGATGGTTCAGAGCCCAATGCCAGGCTTATCTCAAAAACCATGAGATCATGACCTGAGTCAAAACCAAGGGTTGGACACTTAACCAACTGAGCCACTAAAGTGCCTTAATTGTTAATGAACTTCTTGTAGGCACATTTCTATAAGTCAAAGATTTTTAATGTTGTTGCATCTAATTCCTGATTCCCATGCTTGATGTTATTGTTGGTTTTTTTGCTTATTTTATATTTTGGTAAATTGAGTGATTTCATTTATTTTCATTGGTGCAAGATATATAACACAAATTTTGCTCTTTTAACCATTCTAAGTGTACAATTCGGTAGCATTATACACATTCACAATGTTGTGCAAACATCACCACTATTTCCAAGGTTCTATTAATAACCCAAACAAAAGTTCTGTAATTATTATAAAATTGCTGTCTACCCCTACCTTCCCCCAGCACCTGATAACCTCTAATTTACTATCTATATGGATTTGCCTAGACATTACATATAAGTAGAGTCATACAATATTTGCCCTTTAGTGTCTGGCTATTTTACTTAACATATTGTCTCAACATCCATCCATGCTGTAGCATGTATCATAATTTCATTCATTTTTTCAAGCTAATATTCTGTTCTATGTGTATACCCTATTTTCTTTATCCATTATTTGTTGATAGACACTTAGGTTGTTTCCACCTTTTAGCTATTATGCATAATCATTAACATCGTCATACAGATCTTCTTTCACTTACAATGGGGTTATGTTCCAATAAACCCATCATAAGTTAAATTATTGTTAAGTATAAAGTGCATTGAATACACCTAACTACTAAACATCATAACTTAGTCATGCCTACCTTAAATGTGCTCAGAACACTTTAGCCTCTAGTGGGTCAAAATCATCTAACATAAAGCCTATTTTATAATAAAGTATTGAGTGTCTCATGTAACTCACTATTATACTGAAAGTAAAAGCAAACAAACAAACAAACATAAAACCAGAATATTGTATGAGTACAGAACAGTTGTAATTCTATCAGTTGTTTACCTTTGTGACTGCATGAGTGACTGGGAGGTACAGCTTCCAGCCACTGTCCAACATCATGAAAGAATACTGACCATACATTACTAACCTGGGAAAAGATCTAAATTCAAAATTAAAAGGGGGCACCTGGGTGGCTTAGTTGGTTAAGAGTCTGACTTCAGCTCAGGTGATGATCTCACAGTTTATGAGTTTGTGCCCTACATCAGGATCTCTGCTGTCAGCACAGAGGCCACTTTGAATGCACCCTCTCCCTTTTTCTCTGCCCCTCCCCCACTTTCATGCACATGGGCACATGCTCTTTCTCTCTCTCAAAAATAAATATTAAAATTTTTTTTAAAAAGTACAGTTTATACTGGATGTGTATCAATTTTGTACCATCGTAAATTTGAAAAAATCATTAAGTGAACCATTGTAAATCCAAGACCGTCTATAACTGTTCTTTTTTTTTGCTTTGTAAATATGTAATAGTGTAATTGATAAGTCATGTGGTAATTCTATCTTCATCTTTTTAAGGCACTATCAAATTGTTTTCTATGGCAGCTGTATCATTTTTTATTCCTACCAACAATGTTCAACTTTTTCTTTTTGTCTTTGTCTTTCAAAAATTTGGTTACAGTGTTTCCTGATGTGAAACATTTTTAGTTCATCTTACTTGCAATTCTTTGAGCTTCTTCAATATTTATATTATTTTATATAGGATGCTGAACTACTTGGATGTTTCTGTTATTTGTCTTTCATCAAGTCTGAGAAATTTTCCACCATTATGTTTTTCATATATCCTCTCTGTCCCTTTCCCCACCTTTTCTCCTTCTGGGACTCCCTCAATGTGTACGTTGGTTGGCCTGATGGAATCCCACAATTATCTTAAATTCTGTTTACTTTTCTTTAATCCATTTTCTGACCTTCAGAATTGATCATTTCTATCATCCTGTCTTCATGTTCTCTGATTCTTTCTTCTGCCTGCTCATATCTGACTTTGAATCTCTCTAGTGAAGTTTTCATTTCATTATTATATTTTAAGCTCTAGAATTAAAAAAAAATTAGGTTTTGTATCTCTTTACTGATGTTTCCATTCTCTTTACACATTGTTGTTGTGACTTTTTCTGCTTCTTCCTTTAGTTCTTTCAGAATCTTTAAGACAGCTCTTTTAAAGTCTTTGTCTAGTAAATCTGCCAGTGGGTCTTTTTCAGGGATAGTTTTTTTTTAATTTATTTATTCTTTTAAATGGGGCACACTTTCCTGTTTTATTGTATGCCCTGAAATTTTTTTTAACATTATATATTTGAATCTAATGATGTTTCTTGGAAATCACATTATCTGCTGTTTTGTGTAGAAAAAATATATTTGTTTGGTTATTATAGGCTGTTTCTGTGCCAAGGATCAGTCTGAGGTGTAAACTTTAGGTCTTCTCAGTTTCTTCTGAGCTGGTGTTTTCTCGGGGCATGTGTGATCACTTTCTAATTTATCCTGTGTATGTAGTTGTTTCTGAGTCTGGCTTTCAAAAGGAAAAAAAGGAGAAAAATGAAAGGGCAGATAATGAGTACTGCCCTTTGAATTCCCTAGATGTCACTTTAACAGAAGGGGGAGGGGCTTGTAACAATGGAGCAGATGCAAACAAAAACGGCTACCTCCTCTTTGTTTTTCTCTCTGTGATTAGAAGCAGCAGTCACCAAAGAGAACACAGACTGAACACAGTTTTAAGACCGGATCCTTTTTGCCCAGGCCTAGCTCCTGAAAAGCGTGAGTTGCTTTGAGAACAAGTGCAGAGTTGCCAACCAAGAGGTTGAAGGTTGGGGGTTTTATAGCTACAACTGTTCTCAGAGCTGAAATCGACTGAAAGTAATGGCAACTTTCCCTCTGTGACATCCCCTGTAAGTTCCAAGCCTTCAATACACTCCAGAGGAGTTCCAAAAGAGTTACATTAGACAGATTCTGCTAGTACCATTGTTGTCTGGGTGTGAGACAAATTCCTGGTGCTTCCTACCTCCTAGAATCCTCTTGCACATGTGTTTTTAATTGCTATATTGTCTTGATAAATTGACACTTTTATCAATGTGCAATATCCTTTCTCTTGCAACAGTTTCCCTCTTGTAATGTATTTTGTCTGATATTGGTATAGCCACACCAGCTGTCTTATGGAAACTATTTGCATATGATGTTTTTCCATCTTTTAATCTACTTGTGTCTTTGGATCTAAAATATGCCTTTAGTAGGCAACATATATTTAAATTTCTTTTTTAATTTCATCTACCAACTTTATCTTTTGGTTGGAGACTTTAACCCATTTCCATCAAAGCAATTACTGATAAGGAAGGATTTACTTCTGCCATTTTGCTAATTGTTTTCTATATATATCTTACAGTTGGGGTCTTTTTTTGGTGGGAGGGGTCCCTCATTTCATTTATTAATGCCTTCTTTTGCATTTAGTGGATATTTTTAGTGAACTCTTGATTCACTTCAAACTTCCTTTTGTGTACATTTAAAAAACATTATATATTTGATCTACATGAGGATTACATTTAACATCCAAAATTAATAGTAGTCCAATTAAAATAGATACCAACTAAACTTTAGTAGCGTACAAAAGCCATGCACCTACCTATACAGCTCTGCCCTACTGACCTTCCTTATGTTATTGTTACAAAGCATCTCTTTATATGTTATGTGCAAAATAGCATAACTTTATGATTACTTTGTTAGTTTATATTTTAAACCCGGTAGAATATTTTACTTAAATCTTACTTTTCTTGGGAATGGAGTGTCTTAAAATTTCTGGAACCCAAGTTTCACAACACTGCTCTGTATTTGGGGAAGAATCAGCCATTCAGGATTTCTTACCCTGAACTAAATCTATAATGCTAATTGCCTTGTCACTTTTTTTATACAATCAGGCCTTAAAACTGAATTGGTCATGAAATGTTCTCTTCTCAGTTTATTATCTATTAAATATAATTTCACACCCACTTTCAATATCTTATTATACACAGACAAGTGAACTGAATTGCCAAGCACTATGAAAATCTAAATATTATCAAATAATAATTTTCCATTTTAGAGAAAAGTAACTTTGACTTATTTTTGCAAGTTGTTAAATTGATAAGATTAAAACAAGAATAGTGCTATTATGACACCATTGATAATTATATTACTGACTCTCTGAATGTTTTATGTCTTAGTTTCTCCAGATTCAAATTAGTAATTTTAATGGATGCCTAATTAAAGGGAAAATAGTACAATTACAGACTAAGATAATTCTTCTAAAATTTTCTGATATACGTAAAATTTTAATGGGGTTTGAATACTATTATTGTATTATAATTGACATTAAAACATATTTAAAAATGAAAGCAGTCGGGGCGCCTGGGTGGCTTAGTCGGTTGAGCGTCCGACTTTCACTTAGGTCATGATCTTGCGGTTCGTGGGTTCGAGTCCCGCGTTGGGCTCTGTGCTGGCTGCCAGCTCAGAGCCTGGAGCCTGTTTCAGTCTGTGACTCCCTCTCTCTCTGACCCTACCCTGCTCACGCTGTCTCTTTCTCTCTCTCTCCTAGAAATAAATAAAACATTAAAAAAAAAATGAAAGCAGTTAAGTGCTGGTATCAGTTTTATTATATAAGTCCTTTTCTTTTTGGTTTCTAACACTAAATGTACATTGTAAAAGATTTTAAAGGCTAAGCCAATGTTTAAATCATGTGGATTCTCATGAGTTTTATGATCATAATGCCATTTTCTGTTAGCCTCTACATTCATCTGCTAACTTCTCCTTTTCTGGTCTGTAATTTTTTTAACTTACTGTTAATTCTTTTATGTTTATCAACAAACATAGGCTCAGTCAACTCAGTTAGCATGAGAGATCACATTAAGAAAACAAAAGAGGGCACATGGCTGGTTTAGTTGGGTAAGTGTCTGGTTTGTTAGCTTAATTCCTGCATTGGGCTCTGTGCTGACAGTGCAGAATCTTAGAATTCTCTCTCCCGCTCTCTCTCTGCCCCACCCCAACTTTTACTTGCTCTCTCTCAAAAATAAATACACTTAAAAAAAAGAAAACAAAAGATAACAACTATATGATTATTTAAACAGATGTAGAAGGAGCATTTGACAAAATCCAACAGCCATTTATGATAAAAACTGTAAACAAAATGTATATAGAGGAAGTACACCTCAACATAATAAAGACCATATCTGACAAACCTACAGCTAATTTCATACTCAAGAGTAAAACTGTAAGCTTTTCCTAAAGATCAAGAATAAGACAAGGAGGTCCACTCTACTTTTATTCAACACAGTATTGGAAGTCCTAGCCAAAGCAATTAGGCAAGAAAGAGAAAGAAAAGGCATCCAAATTGGAGAGGAAGGGGTAATACTGTCACTACTTGCAGATAACATCATAGAAAACCCTCTGCCTCTACAAAAAGCAACAACAACAACAACAACGACAATGAAAATGTTAGATCTAATAATACATTTAGTAAAGTTGCAGGATACAAAATCAATATACAGAGAGTTGTTGCCTTTCCATACACTAACAGCAAACTCTCTGAGAGAGAAATTAAGAAAACAATCCAGTTTATAATTCCACCAGAAATAATAATATATTTAGGAATAAACTTAACCAAGGAACTGAAAAACTTATCCCCCCAAATCTATGAAACATTGATGAAAGAAATTGAAGATGACACAAATAGATATATTGCGCTTATATATTGGAAGAATTAATATTGTTTAATGCCCATACTACCCAAAGAAATCTATAGATTCAACTCCTATCAAAATACCAATGGCATTTTTTTTTTACAACCTAGAACGAATAATCCTAAAACTTGCATGGAACCACAAAAGATCCAGAATAGCCACAGCAATCTTAAAAAGGAAGAGCCAGCTATAAGTATCACACACTCAGATTTCAAAATATACTATAGAGCTATAGTAATTAAACAGTATGGCACTGGTACAAAAACGGACAAGTATATTAATGCAACAGACTACAGAGCCCAGAAATAAACCCATGCATATATAGTCAATTAATCTACAAAAAAGGAGGCAAGAATATCCTATGGGAAAAAGAGAGTTTCCTCAGGAAGCAATGTTGGGAAAGCTGATGGTGACAGGCAAAAAAACTGAAACTGGGCTTTTTCTTATGCCGTACACAAAAATCAACTCAAAGCGAATTAAAGAACTAAATGTGAGACCTGAAACCATAACATTCATAGAAGAATACACAGACAATAATTTGTTTAACACTGGGTGTAGAAATATTTTTCTAGCATAGTCTTCTCAGGCAAAACAATGAAAGCAAAAATAAACTATTGGGACCACATGAAAAAAGAAGCTTGTGCACAGCAAAGAAAATCATCAACAAAACACAAAGGGAAACTGTTAAATGGGAGAATATATTTGCAAATTACATATGTGATAAGGGGTTAATTTCCAAATTATATAAAGAACATAAGCAACTTAACACCAAAAAATCCAGTTAAAAATGAGCATAGTGTTTCAATGGACATTTTGTCAAAAAAGACATACAGATGGCCAACAGGCATGTGAAAAGGTGCTTAACATGACTAACATCAGAGAAATGCAAATCAAACCGCAATGAGATATCACTTGACACCTGTCAGAATGGCTATGATCAAAAACACAAGAAGTAACAAGTACTGCTGAGGATACAGGAAGAGGAATCATCATGCACTGTTGTTGGGAATATAACTGGTTAAGCCACTGTGGAAAACTATATGGATTCTCCTCAAAAATTTAAAAATAGGGTTATCATATGATTTAGTAATTCCACTACTATTTATTCAAAAAAATGATAACACTAATTTGAAAAGAATGAGCACCCCTATGTACATTGAAGCATTATTTACAATAGCCAATATAGGAAATCTATCTATCTAAATGTTCATTAATAAATGAATGGGTAAGGAAGTGGAGTATATGTACAATGGAATATTACTCAGTTATAAAAAAAAGAATGAAATCTTGCACTTGGGACAATATGGATGGACCTAGAGGGTATTATGCTAAGAAAAAAAATAAGCCAGGGGGCGTCTGGGTGGCTTAGTCGGTTAAGCATACGACTTTCACTTAGGTCATGATCTCGCGGTTCATGGGTTCGGGCCCCGCGACGGGCTCTGTGCTGACTGCCAGCTCAGAGCCTGGAGCCTGTTTCAGTCTGTGACTCCCTCTCTCTCTGACCCTCCCCTGCTCATGCTGTCTCTCTCTCTCTCTCTCCCATAAATAAAACATTAAAAAAAAAAAAAAGAAAAAATAAGTCAGGTAGAGAAAGACAAAGCACTGTCTTTGTCATATAGTTTTACTTACATGTGGAATCTAAAAATAAAACCGTCCAAAGAAACAAATAAACAAAACAGAAACAGACTCATAGATACAGAAACAAACTGGTGGTGACAATGGGGAGGTAGGTCGGGGTTGGACAAAATAGGTGAAGGGGACTAAGAGACACAATCTTCTAGTTATAAGATAGATAAGACATGGGAATGTAATGTATGGCATAGGGAATATAGTCCATGATACTATAACAACTTTTCATGGTCACACATGGTAATTAGACTTATTCTGGTGGTCATTTTATAATGCATATACATATCAAATAGCTATGTTATACACCTCAAACTAATATAACACTTTATGTTAATTACTTAATTAACATATTGACATGTAACCAAATACATTTTTCTGAAAATACACAACTTGATACAATTACTAGTTGTGAAATAATGTGTATATCATTGCATTTTTCTTGAATATTCTCATTAAATAGTTTTAAATAGTATTTAGTTTTTAAAATGTTTATTATTCATTCATTCATTCATGTATCCATTCATGCATTTATATTGTGCTCAGCACAGTTAGCATGAGGTCCCTCTGGAAAAATTATTAAATACCCAATACACTTATATGAACTACAGGTCCAGTGTTGTACAGAAGATCTTTAAAACTTATTCATCTTATATAATTAAAGCAATACACACATTGAACAGTAACTTCAATTTTCCCCACTTCCTGGTTCCTACAACCACCAATCACGTTTGTATACATATTTCATTTTCTTAGTTTATTTACCTGTCAATGAACATTTTGGTTGTTTCAATGTCTTGGCTATCATGAACAATGCTACAATAAACATAGGAGTGCAGATATATCTTCAAGGTCCTGATTTCAGTTCTTTGGATATAGAGTCGGAAGTGAAATTACTCGATTGTATCACAGTTCTATTTTTTAATTTTTTGAAGAAACTCCATACTGTTTTCCAGAGCAGCTGCAGCAGTTTATATTCCCACCAACAGTGGGCATCTTTTTCCACATCTTCACCAACAAGTGTTAGCTTCTGGTTTTTTGATAATAGCCATTCTGACAGGTAAGATATGATATCTCATTGTGCTTTTGATTTGCATTTCCCTGATGATGAATGATGTTGAGCATCTTTTCATATACCTATTTGCTACTTGTATGTCTTCTTTAGAGAATATCTAATTATGTCCTTTGACCATTATTTATTCAGGTTATTTGGTTTTGTTTGTTATTACAATTGAGTTGTATGAGTTCCTTATATATTTTAGATGTTGACCCATTGTGAGATATATGGTTTGGAAATACCTTCTCCCATTCTGTAGGTTGTTTTTTCATTCTGCCAATTGTTTCTTTTGCTGTTCAGAAGCTTCTTATTTTTATATCATCCCGCTTGTCTATTTTTGCTTTTATTGCTATACTTTTAAGGTGTCTTCTCTAGGAAACCATTGCCAAGATCAATGTGATGAAGCTTGTCTCTTATGTCTTCTTATGGGAGTTTTATAGTTTCAAGTCTGTGTTGAAGTTTTTAATCTACTTGGAGTTTGTTTTGGTGTATGGTGTAGAATACCATTCCATATTCATTCTTTTGCATATGTATATACAGTTTTTCTAACATCATTTGATGGAGAGACTATCCTTTCTCCACAATGTGTCCTCGGCTCTGTTGCTGAAGACAAGTTAACCGTATATGTGTGGTTTTATTTCTAGGCTCTCTATTGTTTTCCAGTCGTCTATTCAGTTTTTATGTCAGTATCTTACAACGGTGTACCGCCAAAACATTTACATAATTTAAATCATTCTGAACCCATTACTCTTGGCGGGACTTTGGTCCATTTTTAATTAAGATTGACATAATCTCTGTGTACAATATGGTTGATTTTCAAGGCAAGTTATTGAATTATCAAAAGTTTCCTATGTTTCCAAAGGGAGTAGTGCCAAATACTATGTTATTAATTTTCCCTACTCTTTTTAGCCATTCGTGGCTGCTATGAACAATCTAAAAATATAAGTGATCAATTTATTGGAATTAAGCAAATTTAACAATATACTTGAATGAAATTCCATGGCCCTTAACCTACTTTACTTTTGGAGCTACCTTCTTTAGCATTTATTCATAAAATTCTCTTTGCTCCTGTTAATGAATATTTTCCTTTAGAAGACTAGATTTGAAGGGCTGTAAAATTTTACAACTGATATGTGAAACTAATCCAAAAGAGAGATTCCCTACAAAGCAAATATGAACTGTCCAGATACAGTGTATAATATTGAGACCATATTTTTATAATGTATGAGTATTTTATAAAATACTCATTGTTTTATACTAATCTCATTTCTAATACCATGTTCCAGTTTGAGATCACATTGCATTCATAAATAGAAGTATCAAATTTTATTAATTCACATAAACCTTCATACATATTAATATATGAGTTCTGTCTTATTTGTTTTTTTTTATATTTTTATTTATTTCTAGGAGAGAGAGAGACAGCGTGAGCAGGGGAGGGTCAGAGAGAGAGGGAGATACAGACTCCGAAATAGGCTCCAGGCTCTGAGCTGGCAGTCAGCACAGAGCCCAACGTGGGGCTCGAACCGCGAGATCATGACCTAAGCGAAAGTCGGTCGCTTAACCGACTAAGCCACCCAGGTGCCCCTCTGTCTTATTTGTAAACTAAGTGTATTGTAGCTGTGGAGAATGGAATATATATTTTTAAACCATTTTCCCAAATATATATTTATTTGTTATTTACAAAATAATTAAAATTTATCAAAAACTTTTTTTCAAAAAGTTCTCAACATTTTATCAGAGCAAGAATACATATCTTTAAGTAATTTTGGGGCATCTAAGTGGCTCAGTCAGTTAAGCATCTCACTTTGGCTCAGATCACAACCTCACAGTTCATGAGTTCGAGCCCTGCGTCAGACTCTGTGCTGACAGCTCAGAGCCTGGAACCTGCTTCAGATTGTGTGTCTCCCTCTCTGTCTGTTCCTTCCCCACTCATGCTCTGTCTCAGTCTCTCTCTCTCTCTCAAAAATAAATAAACATTTAAAAAGTAACTTATACAAATTGAAATTCATTTACTATATCCAAAATAACTGAAATTCATCAAAACGTATTTTAAATTTAATTTTTTTTATATTTATTTATTTTTGAGAGACAGAGAGAGACAGAGCATGATCAGGGAAGGGGCAAACAGAGAAAGAGATACAGAATCTGAAGCAGGCTCCTGGCTATGAGCTAGCGGTCAGCACAGAGCCCATCACAGGCCTTGAACTCATGAACTGTGAGAGCATGACCTGAGCCGAAGTCAGACACTCCACCCAGTCAGACTGAGCCACCCAGGCACCCCCAAAATGTCTTTTAAATTTCTGAACGTGTCATAATCAAAATCTAAATACATGCAATTTTCATTAAAATAAAATTAAATGAATAAAGAGGAACAAACAACAAAAATAAATTTATATATATACTACATTTTCTTTATAGAAGTGGTAGATATACCATACATATATATAGAGAGAGGTGGTATATAATGGAATATTATTCAGCTACAAAAAAAGAATGAAATCTTGCTATTTGCAGTGACATGGATAGAGTCAGAGTATAATGCTAAGTGAAGTCAGTCAGTCAGAGAAAGACAAGTGTCATATTATTTCACTCATATGTGAAATTTAAGAAACAAAACAGATGAGCAAAGGTAAGGAGAGAGAGAAACCAAAATGCACTCTTTGTTTTTTAAATATTCATTTATTTTTGAGAAACAGAGTACAAGTGGGGGAGGGGCAGAGAGAAAGGAGACACAGCATTGGAAGCAGGCTCCAGGCTCTGAGCTGTCAGCACAAGAGATGCGGGCTTGAAGTCACAGACTGTGAGATCATCACCTGGGACAAAGTCAGATGTTTAACCAATTGAGCCACCCAGACACCCCAAAACACAGTCTCTTAACTACAGAGAACAAACTAGTGGTTCCCAGAAGGAAATAGGTGGGTGGATGGGTGAAATGGGTGATGGGGATTAAGAATACAGTTGTCATGACAAGCACTGAGTAATGTATAGAATCGTTGAATCACTGTACTGTACACCTGAAACCATATTGGAATTAAAATAAAAATTAATAAAAAGGGGGAAAACAAATATATTTACATGTTAAAAGGTACTACTCTTTAATGGGTTTAATCAGTTAAACAACTAGGTGTACGATTACAGCTAAAATAGCTAGTTAAGTCAGTGAAAAATAATGATTGGGAAATAAGTCAGACAGTTTGAGTTAACCATTGTTTAACTCAATTTCAGCTAAAACACATGACCCATTGTGAAAATATACAATGTCTTAGGTTCCTTATTATTGACAGGGACACAACAGCCTCATTACATTCAGTCAGCAGTTACAATTTCTCAGACACTGCCTTCAGTGTTCTCTCAAGGGTCTCCTTCATTTTAGAGCCACTTGACTTTCGTAGATAACATGATCATATGCCATCAATTATTTTTATATCTTGAAAAGTTTTTAGCCAAAGAATGCACTACTAAGTAAATAAAATGATTAAGTAAAATAACTAAATTCATTTAACCAACTAAAAAGGGATGATTGAAAGGTGTGTTAAGGTACAACAACATAAAACAAAAAGGTACAACAATGTGTTAAAATGATCAACACAAAACATATCTATTTTTAATTTTATTAAGTAGAGAGCATTATTTCCAAAAAATGAGTGTTTAAAGTGCACTAAACATATGCATTATGCATACACTGTACATTAGCAAGTAAAATAACAGGATGTTGGAAAATTTTAGAAAAGTATCAACAGTTTGGAAATTAAAAAATCAAATTATAAAGAAAACATAAGCAGTGAGATATAGCACACATGCAGTAACTTAGGGTAGTATTAGTTAAGTAGAAAATTTTAGAAAAGTACAACAGTTTGGAAACAAAAAACATCAAATTCTAAAGAAGATACAAGCAGTGGGATGTAGCACACATGATGCACTAACTTAGGGTAGTATTAGTTAATTGAAAATTGAACTATTTGATCAGTTGTGTCCATAGTTTGGTTTATAAGAGTCCAAACAGGGGTGTCTGGGTGGCTCAATTGGTTAAGCATCCAACTTAAGCTCAGGTCATGATCTCGCTGTTCCTGAGTTTGTGCCCCAGATTGGGCTCTGTGCTGACAGCTGAGAGCCTGGAGCTTGTTTCAAATTCAGTGTCTCCTTCTCCCTCGCTCTCTCTCTCTTTCTGCTCCTCCCTGTTTGCACTCTGTCTTTCTCTCAAAAATAAATAAACATTAAAAAATATTTATAAGAGGCCACACCACTAGATTTTGAGATATTTCATTCAGAGTTTTGATATTCTGCAGACAATTTTAATAGAATTATCCCTTATTATAAATGAAAGATATGTTTTCATTCTAAAAGAAATTAATTTTGATCTGAATAAGTAATCAGTGTCACCTTGATCACAAATAAATATGCTACACTGTTTTTTGTGTTTAAAGAAGAATCTTTGCAAAACATTATTAGGCAAACTGTAAAATGTCTCCCTGAATCTCTGTTAAGATTTACAGATGCATTTTAGCTTATTTTTTCTTTACTAAAAAATTTCTTTAGCTATGAATAAAGAGAAAATTCAATTTGGTGACCTCTCTTTTAGGGCCAATGTATAACAGATAAAGAAACATTTCTTCCTTTGGCATTTTACTATTTTTTCAACAATGGTCTACTTTGAGATTTTGTTTAAAAAATCAATATTGTTTATACCCACACACTACATTTATGAATATTTATATTTGATTTCACAAATGATATCTACTTTAAGGAACACAGATGTCCTTTGAGAATTTTTTTAAATGCTTACAAACATTTAACTGATGGGTAAAAACCAATGGGGAAAAAAAAGGCAGATGGAGCTCCTACATCTTATTTCTAAGACTTCATGGTGGGTGCTTTTTCCCCTTTCTTTTATATCACCCTTCAATACACCCACGGCCAATTTAAAATACAAAAATCTAATCTGAAATTCAATCTTATAAATCTATGACCTATTATGTAGCCTCAATGTTCTGCAATTTGCAAATATTTTTTCTTAAATATATGAATAGGTATCCATTAATTTTTTAATAAATATTGTTTATTGTTACAATAGCAATAATCCTATTGGGCAATGTCAACAGGATGTCTATTGACATTTGGTCTCAATTATTCATAGTCCTACATACTTAAATACTGAAGTACAATAATGATTTATAATATCATATATATTATGCTTATAGTACGAAATTAAACATATAAAATTAATACCAAAAATAAAATACAAATACCTACTTAAATACAATTATTTAAAATAAAATGAGAAAACTTAATTGTTACTTTATCATTTAAATTGTAAAGTCCACTTAGAAATATTTTGTTATTGCTCTTTGGAGTAAGCCAACAACTTCTGTTAACTATAGAAAAAGTAAAATTCATATTTTATGTATTTTAAGTTTATTAAAGAAAAATGTAATTACTTCATAATACTTTATTTTTTCATAGGGCATTTAGATTATTTTCCAATTTTTGTTATTATATTGTATTACAATACTTGAACTTAACGTTTCAGTATTTGCAGAAAAATCACATTTCTTGTGATGAATGATCTAAATGTAAAGATTCTTTTTAGGACATGCACTATTTTCAAACCGAGATTATCCCATTAACTGTACCAGTAACAAGAGCCATGTAGCTATCATAACTGAAACCTTCAAGGACATGAGTGTGTGAAGTTCCTACTAGTGGTTATTCTTTCTTGTGGGTTCCTTCACTAATAAATGGATAACTCCTTCACTTCCTCAAACACAGGCTCAAAAGTCCCTTTCTCTTAGGCCTAAACTGATCCCCACTTAAATTTCAAATCTCTAGGATCCCTCACTCTCCATACTTTAGTTTTATTTTTGTAGCCTTTATCACTTTCTCACATAATCTATATGTATAATGAGGAAAGAATATCAATTCCCAAAGGAAAAGTTGATGATCAATTTCTAGCAAAATTTGAACAAAACAAATAAAATTTCCCTTGACGCTTATTGTGGTTGCACTTTTGGAACTCTCAGTATATTATGCACATGAACAAAGTGATGGGCTACACCTAAATCAGTTTCGCTCCACACTCCTTTTATAAACAAATTTTTCACCTACTTGAACTCCAGAGAGACGTTTGAAAGTCATGGCAGGAGATGGGACGTTTCAATGAAGGAACTTCCCTTAACATTTTGGAACTTCTTGTGTCACTGATTTCCACCCAGTGGATGCCAGTAATATTCATCCATCATCCATGACAACTAATGGCCAGCCCCTAAAACTTCCAATCCCTCTTAGAACTGGTGCTGCTCCCATTGTGTGCCCCTGCGTGGACAGGAAAGGCACTTATTTTGTCTACAACGGGAAGAAATAAAGATTAATGACAATACAATCTTTAAGTTCAGTGATAAAAAGTGGAACATGTTCTCAGATGATGAACACTTGTTAATTTCTAAAGCAAGGTCCTGTGCTGAGAGGGAGGGGAGATTGAGATGAGTTTGAAGAGAGTTGAGAAAATATGACTAAATCACTCCACTCTATGTGGAGGAAGCAGTAATATAAAAAGAGTAGGAAAATAAACATATGCATACATATAATATATTTATAAGGTGACATATATTATATATGATATACATAATAAATATATATTTATAATTAGNTGGTTCAGCAGACCTAGTGTAGACTTAAGAATTCACACATTGGATCTATCTGACTCTGAACTTATTCCAGGCAGGTGACTACAAGTAGTGAGGAAAAAAAAAACAAAAAACAAAAAACAAAGTTAAGGTTATCCACAAGACTAAGGTCAAGGGAGATGCCCTGGAGTCTGCGCTAGACAGGAAGTAATGAAGAAAAACTGAATTAGAGGAAGGAAATAAAATTCAGGTTTAGAGTTCTCAATGATAGTGTAGAACAGTGGGAATATGTGGAATCAGAGGATGTTTGTACGATTTCAGAAAATTAATCTTTTTATGCAAAATCTTCCTCTAAATCTTTTTTTAAAAAGTTTTTTCTAATGTTTGTTTATTTTTGAGAGAGAGACAGAGAGAGACAGAGTGCAAGCAGGGGAAGGGCAGAGAGAGAGGGAGACACAGAATCAGAAGCAGGATCTAGGCTCTGAGCTGTCAGCACAGAGCTCACCACAGGGCTCGAACTCATGAACTGAAATATCATGACCTGAGCTGAAGTCGGACACTTAACCTATTGCACCACCCAGGCACCCCTCCTCTGAATCTTAAAGGTACTTTATTCCTTATTCATGGCCCTGCACTTTAGCCCGCCGCCAAGTCTCATATGGAGCTTTGGTTTTGTTTGCTCATATAAAATGAAGAGTTGCTTGGCACATTCAGTGTTTCTAGTTAAAAAAAAAAAAGAAAAAAAAAAAAGAAGTATTCTGGCCTACCCTGTGTTTTCTTACTGCCCATTGGGTATACTTCTCAGATAGCATCAGAAAAGAATTCTGGACTAAAAGCTTTATGTTTTCATATTCAAGCCTCAATTTGGCGAAGTTTTGTGTGGTTCAAGCCAATGGAGTAAGGGAGACGAAGCATTTGTTTTCTCAACAGAAAGCTCACACACCAGCCTGTCTAGTAGAGAGAAAGAGAGCAAACAAACCTCAGTCTGTATACATTAGATTGATGACTGAGTTCCTAGACTTATCTCCTGTGCTAATATATATATATTGTACCTATATGTATATAATATATATATTTAGG
>NW_027532203.1:2273468-2298497 GCF_008692635.1 Crocuta crocuta
CTAATATATATATATTCAGGTATATATAAATAAATATAGATATCTATATTTAGGTATATATATAGGTATATATATTTAGGTACTTTAATTCTACTTGACTGAGGCACACAGTCTTAAAGAGCCAAAGCGTATTTTTCTGTCACTATGCTAAAAGAATTCAGAAAAAAACAAACAAAAAAACCTTTTGTCTCCAGCAAGTATCATGAGTGGCACATCTGTTGATCTTTCTCACAGAATTGAACATATTGTGTCCATACCTCACAGGATATAATTTATCAAGCCCAGGCTCTCCGCCTTCATTCTTGTTTTTAGAATTTTACATTATGTATAATGAGAGGTACTTGCCCACCACAGGTTGCAACAGAAGAACAGGTAGACTTTGATCCCCCGAAAATCTTCTATCTGTGCAGTGGGAGGGCGGCTTCCAAGTTTTCTGTTGGCATAAATTCTGGTCTCTTATCAGGGGGAGGTTGTGGCATGGAACCAGATCATATCGGTACCATCTGCTCCAATTGGCAAGGCTCATGTCAGCTGCCAATTGTGATTCTCAGCTCAGCCCCATAGGCCTTCCTTTCAGAGGATTGTACTGTTGTATAGTCTTTGGCATTCTTGGAAGATTTGGTTTTTCTGAGTCACCTTAGGTGCTTTAAAAAGTTGGGAGAGACTCAGCACATTTTAATTTAAAATTCACAGGTATGTCATTTAGAAATGTTAACGTTTCTCTCTTAAGTTGCCATGATAGGTGTATATACACATTATCAATTTTTATGAAAGAAAAGTTTTCCCCCTTTTAGTTTTCTTCAAAAAGCTTTCACATTTAGAAAATTCTTTCCACCACAGGAACCAATAAATGTTTGTCACTCCTTTACCTTAGCTTTGTGTTCATTTGAGTGTTTTTTTTTTCTCCTCTAATGTTTAAGATCAAGCAGTCTAATAACCTTGGCTAAAATTATATCCTCTGGTTTATTGGCTGGATAACTGTAGGCATGTTACTGAAACTTTCTAAGTCCATCTACTAAAGATTATAAAACCCTAATAGCTGCCGACCTTTACCCATGTCCATAGTTCCATTCCAATTTTCAAATTACTTGACCTATCTGAAACTTTCGAAAGAAGATCCTGTCTACTGGAATTTGCTTTTCTGACTTTTGCCCACAATATAAAATGCCACCCTAAGAGTTTTTTCTGCACCTACCATTCTGTATTCTCTTTTTTCTGCCCCTATTTTAAGTATTAGCATTCCCAAATTCTCTCTCCCTCTGCTCTCTCTCCCTGCATACTCTTAATTGCTTTTATGGATTGAAGGGATTTGAATTTATGATTCCCAAACCCATATCTCAACTTGCATTTCTTGTTAGCACCACAACCTGAATATGTCACAAACTTGATTTACCTACTCCACAAAACCTGCTCTTCTCTGACCTTATTTTTGAGAAGTCACCATCAGTAAACTAGGCACTAACATGGAAGTCATCTTTTACTCCTTTCTTCCCCACTTATCATAAATGAAATGACTGACTCACCCTGCTTCCGTCTCTAAGACATTATTTGATACTTGCTCTATGCTTTCATCTCCAGAGCCTTCTTTCTTTTTGGCTGGACAATCCCCATAGCATGCTTTCAGGTCTCTAAGCAGATATAACCATCTTATTTCTTCTCCAGGTGGCAAAGATTCTGAAAACATGGCTCAGTTATATTACTGTATTGATTAAATACTTTCAAAGTATCTCTTTCTCAAGTAAGAATAGCTTTTGGTTAATTTCTAGAATCTATACACAAAAGATAGAAAACAGTTATATGATTGACAGAATACTGTTCTTGATAGGAAGTATTGTTTTCATTATGTTTAGCTGGATCTACATGGTGTTAATACTAATAATAACAAAATAATAAATACTAATAAAAACAAAAACAATGATGCAATAAAAGGAAAAAAAAAGAAATCTGAAATTAGAAAAGTAGATGAGAAAAGCACATATGTATTAACTAAGATTATAAGAATTCATTCCAAGAGAGTGTAAAAATAAAGATTTGTATGGATAGGTTACAAAGTAATGAAGATTATATTAATAAAATATAATGCAATCAATACTTCTTTGAGGTAAATACAAACAGAAGGAACTCAGGAAAACAATTATAAAATACAAAGTGTACTTTTGTGGCATCTGGGTGGCTCAGACGGTTGACTAATGGCCCAGGTCATGATCTCATGGTTCATTAGTTTGAGTCCCAGGGTTAGGCTCTGTGCTGATAGTTTAAAGCCTGGAGCCTGCTTCCAAATCTGTGACTCCCTCTCTCTGCCCCTCCCCTGCTCGTGCTCTGTCCCTATGTGTCTCTCAAAAAATAAAAAACATTAAAAATTTTTAAGTTATTTTTTGATTCCAAATGATTAATGAAGCAGAATTACTTCATGTATTTGAGGGGATAATCTGCTGTGAAGTTATGAGAGATTATTTCACACAAGAAGTTTGTCAACCTTCAGAAGAATGTGTGATTTATATATCGAAGCATTAGTAGATAATTATATCTTCCTAAAAGCATATATAGTGAAAATGGACAGGAATAGTGTGATAGGTGGACTAATAGTTATGTGAAGATATTTATGTCCTAATCTTTGTAATTTATGAATACTGTAAACACGATGGCCCCCTATAAAAGTGGAAGAGGAAGACAAAGAATTGGTCAGAGAAATCTACTGATGGAAGAAGAAACAGAAGAAATGAGCAATGAGAAGGACTCCATCGTTGGTTTTGAAGTGAAGAAAGCCATGAGCCAAGGAATGTGGGTTGCTTCTAGAAACTGAGAAATTATATCAGTCACCAAGGAACTGGGGACCTCATTGCCAACAGCTAGAACAAACAAGAAAATGCATCCTAACCTAGAGCCTCCAGAAAGGAGCACAGCCCAATTATACCTTGATGTTAGCCCAGGGGGACCCAGTTCAAACATATGACCTACACTCACAGAGTAGCTTCTTCCTTAGTTCACCTCTATGTTAGTACTTATTTTAGTATATTAAAATTGCCCCTGTACTTATGTTGCTTAAATCTGAAAAATCTAAAAGCTTAGGTATATGGCATACTTAGGCTTATATCACAACCCTTAGCTCAATGGCTTACACATGATATTGATTGACAGAAGATGTGAATAAACAATTGAAAGAATAATTGAATAAGTTAATTACTATAGACATATATAGAACTAATAAAATATTTTTCTCTTCTTTGTTTTATAAATTTATATCAACAGATGTGATAAATTCCTTAGGTCTTTTGAAAGATTGGTTATTTATTTGTGAACTGACTTACTTTTGCCCCCTAAATAGGCTTATTGGCTAAAGGAAAATGGTTATGAGGAACATTAGAGGAAAAGATGATTTGTTATCATCATTTGTTCTCTATGATGAAGTGTTTGTCCAATACATTTCAACCGGAAATTTAAAATGTATGATCACTGAAATTATTTGGTGACTATTAAGCACACTAGTTATCATGTATGAATAGCACTTCCTGTCACAAATTGATTGTCACAATAAGTGAATCAGTCAACCCAGCCAAAGAAGCAAATAAGTATATAGCCTAGGTATAGGCTATGCTTTAGGAATACAGGGCATATTTTATTTTTAAATTTAAAAGATAATTTTCTGTTATACCTGGGCTATATATTGTGTTTTCTTTGACAGGGGTCACCAGTTTACCTACTGGGACAAGTCAAATTCTGGCAAGAAGTGCCACTCATACATGATTACCAATTTTATCTATCTATCCAGCTAACTATAGATATAGATGTAGATGATGATATATATATAGATATATAGAGATATATACAGATATAGATACAGGTACAGATACAGGTATTAGAGATGGATAGGTTTCTCCACTGAATCTTAAGGGTTGAATGATAAACGGGATCAGAAATTGGCCATAATCTCTTCAGGCTTAGCCTGAATAAAGCATCACCTATATTCTTGATTAGTGTGATGAGTATATTTCTTTATTAATTCTTCAACAAAATAATTCTGAAATTTGAAAAATCAATACTTATGTGAAGATTCCATCCATTTCAAATATGAACATTTTTATGATGCAAATGCAAATCTCTATTTTTTAATAAAAGGAAAAAGTATTGCTAATTTGTCAAAGTCATTCTGCTCCTCTTCATCTATGTCCTCAACTGGCATCAGTTTTTCCCCCACCAATGGAAGCAGCACATCCTAGATGCAATCTCCATGATTTCACCCATTAAAATGCTTCCTAATTCAGATTTAAAAAGAGAAGAGCTAGCTCACTCTGTTTGAATAAGCCCTAGTTTATTACAGGCAATGAGATGATCAAATAAAAGCCCAGCTGAATTTCAGTTACAGAAGAGATCTATTCATTTATTCTGTGCACTTAAATGAAAGCTGTGTCAGCGTATGATGGTAGTTCAATAATACTAATCTTGATAACCCATTATATTTTTATAACAATTATCTTTCTGTTAGACATGCAAGTAGTCTTGTTAATCCATGCCACATTAGGAGAACAAAACAAAATAACTTTTCTTTCTAAGAAGATTAATAAATTTGCCCTTACTAGTTTTATAATTGAAAGAATAAAATGGCATGTAACATAAACTGAATAAAAGCAAACACTGTCTTAATCCAATTATATATAAATACAATTCATCCCTCAATTCCACCTAAGGATACTGACCAGAAATTTTGTCTCTATTTGTTGACTGATACAGACATACTGGGTAAGAAGGACTGGACTTCCTACCCCTTTTGGGCTTTATTTCCATGAACAAACCAAACTCAATAATGCTCTACTGCAATACACAAGCATCAATGAGTACTCTTTATTTTATAAATTTGTGATTCACCTTCTGATCAAATGGTAATCCAAATATTCCTCACTTATCAGAATTAATCAGTTCCTGAAAACTAACTAGAGAATGAATTTTCAGATAATGGTCATCTTCATCCATATTTCATTCATTTAAGTAGGAACTATGATGATATGTTTCCAATCTATTTAAAACCTCAAATTTTTTCACATATCTTAAAAACACTATAAAATAGGGGAGTCTGTGTGGCTCAGCCAGTTAAGCATCCAACTCTTAATTTTGGCTCAGATCATGATCTCACGGTTGGTGGGATGGAGCCCCATGTCTGGCTCTGTGCTGACAGCATGGAGCCTGCTTCAAAACCTCTCTCTTCCTCTCTCTCTGTCCCTCCTCTGCTCACAATCTCCATCTTGCTGAAAATAAACAAATATAAATTTAAAAAGATTTTTACAAACACTAAAATAGTTGTGCAAAGCCCACAGTGGAGTCACAAAACAATAAATTACCCAATTAATGAACTTAGGTTTTGTTGTTGTTATTTGTTGTTGTTATTTGGGGAGTGGTTGTTGTTGGAATGATGCTGTGTACAATAACAAACACATTCACTGTTTTTCTAAACTACGACAAATACATGCCATAAATACAATGGCTTTGTCACTTAGTGTACAAACCACATCAGTTTTGAGTGTGATTTTGTATTAAAATTACACTGACTATAGTCATTAAACTGTGATGGATAGTCATCCAATTCCAATGTTATTAAAAATCAGAATAACATGTTAAGGATACATAAGAAATTCAAATAATACTAAGTAAAATTGCCACTTAATGATGGTGGATTTGCTTCAGTGAGGTTGGGTGCTGACAGGAGAGAGACAGAGTTAACAGTCCCAATGCCTGTGGCAGATTAAGTGCCAGCAAAGGAGCCAGGGAAACAGTAAATCCTAGAGGTTCACTGATCACCAAATCCAAGAAACATATACTCAAGACTCTTGATAACTCCAAGAATCCTAATAACTTAAGACCAACTTGTCATTACAGATTTTTAAATGTGATGCATCTGCTCATGTTATGATTATGCTCACTAAGATTTTTTTCATTACCTAAAATTTCAACTAAATTATTGGCATTCAGTATTCATGACTACTCATCTTCCTGTACTCTGATCACTGAGATGAATCAAATTGAATACACCAGGAGTGTGTTCTTCATTATTTGATGTTAACAGTTTTACAACATTTCCCCCATGCATTAAACCCTGCCATTTCCAGATTTAAGATGTATTCAATTCTTTGAGAGTGGGCTGGTCATAGGGTTCCTTAACACTTTGGAAATCAAGAAAACAGAAAATAGTTTCTCTTATTCTCTATTCTTTATTTTGATGCTTTTCTTTCAAGCCTAAAGTATCTCCTTGATACCAAAGCTCTTTTGTAAATGCTTCATTGAATCAGTATCATCTCCATCAGCACCCTGAACAAGATACTGCTTAGAATATGCAGTGGAGGTTGTAAAGACAATTTGGTCCCAAAAGTTGCAACAATCGTGTCTTGTGAGGAAAATAATGCACTTCATTATCTTTTCTGTAAATCAATAAACTCTTTATAAATCAACAAATCCTTGAAGTGCTATTGTTAAAGAGTATAGCTTTAAGATTTTCCTTCTTGTGTTCTATGTTTCTTCAACATTGAATGACCTCCTTTGTCACTTGGGCTTTATGATTTGAATGCTATATATCAGCCTATGTGCTCAACAACATTATTTAAAGACTCTTGTAGTTTTTGGAGTTATGTACCAACAAAGATTTTGCCTCCATCTTCATAATTTCTACTCAAGAGCAGGGTGATCCTATCTTTGGGCACTGAAAGTGCTTGTGTTTTTTTAAATATTCTGATATTATCAGACAAAATTGTCATATATTTCCAAAGGCCCCTGTATTAATAAATTAGAATATCTGCTTTGCAGTGTAGCCAACTTATGCTACTAGCGTAGTGTAGCTTAACTTTCTACATAAGCTGCTTCACCTGTGACCCTCAAATTATAGTCATGCAGTAGTCTCAAATTTCCCAAACCATCTCAAAGTTGCTTTGAAATTCAGTCCTTCAATTATTTCTTTGTTCTATCTCTTTTTCCCTCAGCTCTTCAAAGTCTTTCCGACACTTCTGCCGTATCAACAAATGTTCAATGGTATCTCCACTTCCTACGGCTTTTCAATCTTCTGTAATGATGTTTATCTGGTACTTCAAAAATATTACACACTGTTCGAGTATCCTAGTGAGAATATCCAGAACCAACAAAACTTTCATGAAACTTGTGCATTGTTAAACTTTTTCATAGGTACTCACCTCTCTCAATAAGTTTATCTCTCTCTTTTTTTAATTGAAGTATAGTTGACCCACCACGTTACAGTAGTTTCATCTCAGTAAGTTTTGTTACCAAATTTTCTTATATTCAGTTAGTTTTCCTAGGCTACTTTCTTCTCAGGACTTTACCCTCCATATGACCTTTTAAAATTGTTACTTAAAAATGAGGAGCCTATGAAAATACTAGAAAATATTAACGCACAGGGGTGCCTGGGTGGCTCAGTCGGTTGGGCGGCCGACTTCGGCTCAGGTCATGATCTCACAGTTCATGGGTTCGAGCCCCACGTAGGGCTCTGTGCTGACACCTCAGAGCCTGGAGCCTGTTTCGGATTCTGTGTCTCCCTCTCTGACCCTCCCCTTCTCACGCTGTCTCTCTCTCTCTCAGAAATAAATAAAATGTTAAAAAAATTTAAAAAAAAAGAAAATACTAATGCACAAACACAAATAAAAGATGTGATCCCATCAGAAGTATATATGAGCTATGACTATAGGTCACCTTACAACCTCTTCCTTTGAGACACACAACTTAAATATTTGTCTTTCATGAGCATGTCTATTTGATGTAGAAGACACTGAGTTTTGGATAATTGTCACAGTTGTAATGGCAACTGAAAGTGGGCAGTGAGGGGTCCTATGTCTTTTGTTTCAGGGATTTTAAAGTGAATTCTAAATCAAAGGTGAAAGGCATATCAGATGAAGTCAATTTGGCCTTCCCCAAATTGAAGCAACACTCTATAACCTATTTCATGCCAGAAAACAAAAACAAAAACAAAAGCAAAATGTCCAAGTAGGAGCCAAATGGTCCATTTTCATTTCAGCCATTGAGAAGTTTGTCAGGAACTGTTTGAGGGTAACTGGAAGACCTGGATAATTTCTTCCAATCCTGAGAGTTCTCAATACACTAACTTTTGACTACCTTTGACAAGCCATTTAATCTAATATGTTTAAAATGTGAGAACAGATTAGACTTTAAAATCTCTGACCTTTTCCCATTTACTTTATATTGTAGCCAAGACAATATATAAAAACACCCTTTCATATATTAACCCTAATGCCTTAATTAGGAGATTAGTATAGAAACGATTTAGGTTTGTTTCATGTACTAACACATTAAATATCTATTATTCAAAATATTTTACTTATATTACTCATTTTACCATGATTATATTTGCCTTATTTCATTTGTAACATGTTTATATCATCCTTTCTACATAGATTATGAATTATTTTTTTTAATTTTTTAAATGTTTATTTACTTTTGAGCCAGAGAGAGAGAAATAGAGACAGAGCACAAGTGAGGTATGGACAGAGAGAGCAGAAGACACAGAATCTGAAGCAGGCTTCAGGCTCCAAGCTGATAGCAGAGAGCCTGACATGGGGCTCACACTCATGAACTGTGAGGTCATGACCTGAGGTGAAGTCAGATGCCCAACAGACTAAGTCACCCAGGCACACCTGCATAGATTATAAATTCTTAAGGAAGACAAGTTATATAAAATTATCCTTTCTATCTTGCATAGTACATATCTCATTAGTGAACAGGGAGCTAAATTATATGATCCTTGATGTATTTTTTTTTCCAGCTATATGATCTCCTTGAATTGAAAATTTGATTATCCTGTCAATTTTTATATTAATTGATTGTTTTTATGATTTTAAAATTTTTTCTAAGATGGAGGTTTGATATTATAGAATAGAGAAGATAAAATAAATTTTGACTAATGCTGACCTTTTGTCTTATTTCTCAATGACAAAAGAAAACTGCAGTTTTATATTTATTTTACATTTGTTAGAGATATTCTACATAAATCTGTTAAGGTGACTCACTCTTAGTTAAAATATGCCATGACATTTGGTCTTCTATCCAGAGAAAGGATGGTTATTTAAAGGTATTAGGTATATTTAAGTGCTATCAGTAGTTTATAAACAACATGGCATAATGTTGATCATTTATTAACTGATGACAAGGAATATCACTGAAAAATCTTCACAATTCTGTTCAGATTATTTCCATCCAAACCAATTCTCTGTGGGAAATAATGCCAAACAATAACACTATTAAATATGATGGGATTCCTTTCAACCAAGCCTATTCAGGAATGATATTTTTGTTTTTTGCAATTGAATATAGCAGAAATTGATTGAATTTTTCTCAGTGCCTGCAGTGCAACAGCTCAGCAATAATTTGCTAAAGGTCTGCTGTGGCTCTTAAGAAGGCATTTTATTTAACAACAAATGTGTAAACTTGATGTTATTCTATGAATTTCCTGTGGCTTTAAACTATGCCAATAGAGAGAGCTGGAAGAGAGTGAAATGATTTAAAACAACAACTATATGACGCTTTTCAACTGATTTAGACGGCAAGTTAAATACTATGATCTTGGTTTAACCCTTAAGGTTTTGTTTTTTTTTTTCCATTAACCCTGAAACTATCCAAATAATTAGTCTTACTCTTTATATTATGCTTTACACATGCTATTATTCATTATGCCATTCTGCATGAATTAAAGCACAGTGTCTGAACTGAATTGTGTCTCTCCCCAAATTCGTATTTTAAAGTACTAATCCTCAGTATCTCAGAGTGTGAGTCTATTTAGTGATAGGGTCTTTAAAAAGATAATTAAATTAAAAATGAAGTTGTCAGGGTGGGCCCTAACCCAGTAAAACTGGTGCCCTTATAACAAGAGCACATTTGGACATAGACCCAGATAGAGGGAAGGTGTGAAGACAGAGGGAGAAGACAGCCATCTACAGGCAAAGGAAAAGGGCCTGGAACAGACTTTATCCTCCTGGTCCTGAGAAGAATCCAACCCTGCTGACACCTTGACCTTGGCCTTCTAGCCTCCAGGGGTAAGAGAGGAAATCAATTTCTCTTGTTTATGCCACTCAGTTTTTCTGTACTTTCTTATAACAGCCCTAGCAAACTCATTCAGAAAATAAAGCACTGTTTTATATACAGATGGTCTCCAACTTAGGATGGTTTGACTTTCTTTTTGACTACAATGGTGTAAAGGCAATACTCACTCACTTGAAACCATCCTTCAGATTTGGGATTTTGATCTTTCCTGACCTAATGCTATGGGGTACAATTGCTCTCTCATGATGGCAGATGATGGCAGTGAGCTGCAGGCCCAGCCTGCCCTGTAATCATGACAGTAAATAACTAACTGACAACTGTCGGCGCTGTGCAACCATTCTGCTTTTCAATTTTGGTGTGGCATTTAACAAATTACATGGAATGTTCAAGATGTTATTATAAAGTAGACTTTGTGTTAGATGACTTTGCCTAATTGTAACCTAATGTAAGTGTCCTGAGTATGTTTAAAGTAGGCTAGGCCAAGCTCTGATGTTTGGTAAGTTTAATGTATTAAGTGTATTTTTCGACTTATGATGGGTTTGTAGTCTCATCATAAGGAAAGGAAGTTCTGTAATTAAAGATCCTTACAAAGAAACATCCAATAATTGTTGAATGACAGAAATCTAAGTAGGTCACCTTGTCTCTAAAATATAACTGAATATAAAGCCTTGCAAGAAGGATTTCTGCGGTCAAAGCTGAACAACATTCAGATAGAGACACTGAGTCAACAAATGATTAAATAGAACACAGAAGGGAAGACATGGCTGAAATAGAAGATCAAAATTAAAGATGGACACATAAGTAGTTGCATTTTATTACAAAAGAGGACATCATAGGGGTGCCTGGGTGGCTCAGTTGGTTAAGCCTCCCACTCTTGATTTCAGCTCAGGTCATGATCTCATCGTTCATGGGATTGAGCTGTGCACTGGACTCTGCACTGAGCATGGAGTCTGCTCAAGATTTTCTCTCTCTCTCTCTGCCCCTCTCGCATGTTTGTGCTCTCTTTCTCTCTAAAAACAATTTTAAAAAGAGGACATCGTGAAATTGAACTTAAAAATGAGTATAAATTTTACAGACTAAAATGAGAATATGATTATCCATGGGTATAGATACCCCAAGAATAAGCTTATGGGCATGACAATGCAAAGAAAGTCATGTGCGGAGTAATGAGCTGGAAAGTTTAGAGAAGAGATAAGGTTGAGGAAAGTTGGTAGAAGGTAGAAAAGATTTAAAAACGAAGATTGGAAATGTGCCAAATCACTTGTACTTATTTTTGAAAGAAACAGGTGACCTCAACAATCTGGGCCATATGTTGACCTTCCTAGACCTAGTTTTAAGGAAGATAATTTCCCTGGCACTTTAGACAGAGCTGTAGTGAAAGGACAGATTGGAAGTGAGTCCAGAACTCCTGCCTTTGGGAATATTGAATGTATGAAAACACACCACTTAGGGAATTTTTCATTTCATTAACATTAACTTACTTGCATTTCCTTTAAAATTTGTTGAGTGTCAAATATAGGAATGCACCCTAATTCTGTCATGTGTTCATTTATGTCTTGGTCTATTCTAGAAACGAGAGGGAGGGAGGAAAAACACATTAAATTACCCCATGCTCCATTCAGCCTTCAAAGGAGTTTGGTTTCTTTAAATGGAAGCTGATGAACTTAAAGACGTTGAGGAAGACATGATGATGATGACGGTCTGGATTAACGTAGAAGTTTCTGTGTACGCAGGACTTTCCTGGATTGTGTGCTAAGAAGAAAAACAAAAAAGGGGAAAAAAGGAAGAAAAAGCAGATTTCTGTGCCCTACTTCCAGAGTTTCTTATTTAGTCGGTCTAGGATGATAATGCAGATGCTGCTAGTTCTGGGAATATCAGATTAGCAAAATGGATCTTGGAAAAGAAACACAATAGCTGACCAGGACCACATTCTAAGGAATCAGATTGTGTGGTTTTTTCATATAATAGAGGATACTATGGGGTATATTGGAGTCTCCACTCTCTGTTGATTTAGGAATTATATCATTTTCTTTTTGCTTTTATTGTCAATCATTCTTTATCCCTCCTCCTTCCTTCTTTCTATTCTTCTTTTCCCCTTCATCTTTTTCTTAGAAGTTTCTACTTTCATGCTTCTCTTATTCTCCATATTTTTCTAGATTTGTGATAATAAAAAGGAAGTTTCTTAAACATATTGTCCGTAGAATAAGAGATTTTATCAAAACTCACTTTTCTTACCCTAATTCAGAAAATAAATTTACAAGGTGTGTCATTCAGATCTGTCTTGAAATTATTATTGATTTTATTAGTTAAGCATGGATAAACTTCTTCTTTGATGTTTACTGTCATTAGCTTAAAAGATGCATACATTTAGATGTGTTTTTAAGAAATTGGTATGTAATTAGAAACACTTTATTTCAATCAAGGAAATTTATGCCATCATGCATTGGAATAACAATGCAGATTCTGTAAGATATTCAATGATGATTATTATGTATTATTGTGGGTACCTGGGATTTTACTATTTTTTGAACATGTCAGTACATTAGCCGTTAGTTACTATGGTCCAGTAATATGAATGGTATCTGATTCATGTAATTTTTAATAAGTTATTGCAATACTCAGTGGTAGTTTAAAGTATTTTATTTTATTTTTTTATTAAAATGTTTTTAATTTATTCATCTTTAAGAGACAGAGACAGAGTGAGTGGGGGAGGGGCAGAAAGATGGAGGACAGAATCGGAAGCAGGCTCCAGACGCTGAGCTGTCAGCCCAGAGCCTGATGCGGGACTCAAACTCATGGACAGCGAAATCATGACCTGAGCTGAGGTCAGATGCTTAACCAACTGAGCCACCCAGGTGCCCCAGTTTAAAGTATTTTAAATATCTCTGTACCTCAGGTAAACTTGTGTACTAAATCACAGAAAAATAACATTATAGAAGTTGTCCATATATATATTCACTTTTGAAACGACTTTCATATTCTACAATTTTGCTCCACAAGTCAAGATGACTCCTCTTCCAAAAAGTGAAGTATAGGTGGCACGTAGTGTTCTCAGAACCCTCCGTCAGCCACTCTGACCAAAAGATAATAGCATTTCTGAGAAATAGTGAGCCTCTTGCAATTCAATTAAGTCCAATTAGTTATAACATAGTCCCATATGTTCTTTTAACAGCCAACTAGAAATAGATTCCATAGAAAACTATAATTCATGTCTCTTCTAAGAGAAAATTTAAGGCTGCAAGAAATTACAGTCACATATATTAAACACTTAATTCTCAGACTATGTCTATCTACAATATTTATAACTTAATGTGCAAAAATATTTCTTGGATCAAATTACCTGCATTGTATGATACCAAACAATGAGAACGCGTAGCTTATTTTCCTTGTCTGTATGCCTTACTGCTTGAAGAAGTAAGTCTGGGGGCATAAGACAGCGTAAGAAAAGCCAGCTTTCAGCTATTATTTCTACAACCCAACAAAGCAACTTAATTGGCTGTTGGGAAAAGATAATCAGATTAAGTTGGAAATACCTATGGTGAACTATTGGAAAATTGGATAAACCAGTGTTTAAGCATTTTCACAAAGGATTTCTATAGCTTTTCATTGTTGATTTGGGGTTATTCAAGTTCAACACATAAAATGACAACTGTAGTTTTGCTATTGATGGTAGATCAAATCAATTCTATCTGATCTACTAATAAATCAATATCTTTGTCTAGTATGGACAGGATTCATGAAGAGATATAACAGGAATTTATAATTACTATAAACCATTGGTAAAATGTAATTGCAAACCAAAAAATCTAACACTAGGGAGTCACTTGAGAGATTTAACTATAACTCACTGCCAAATGAAATTTGAGGCCTTTTAGATGCAGCTATTAACTAATAGCTTCTGGAAAACAAATTAAGGAGAAATAGTTAAATCACTCTGTTTATATCAATCCCAAGTCAGAGGGAAGACACTCATATTGTACGGAAGCTTATTTGTTTGTTTTTCAGAGAATTTCAGTTGATAAACTACTTTCTGTGAATTCTATTGTTCTTGCAATTAGTGACCAATACAAAGGGAAAATTGCAACTATTTCTAATTTATAGACTCGTATATCAAGTTTTCAAAATATGTCTCTGTTTATGTAAACTTACCAAACATTTTCATCAGCAGCCCCTTAGGAAGCTATTCCATGGGGAATAATATTTTTACACAAACATATTTGTGCTTGGATATCAACTAATTACATCATTATCACCTATAAAGAGTGATGTTAAGACATTGTTTCAAGCATCCCATGATAGTGATGATACAGAAACAAAATGCCAGAATATGAGGGTAATGTCTCAAATTCAGTATAATATTTGCACTTCGTGGTAGATGGAATAATGCCCCTTTGGGGGTCTATAGTAGCCAGATCCAGTAATTGTGTTACCTTAAATAGTATATTTGTTTCATATGGCTACTATAAACAATTACCACTAACTGGGGGTGGGGGGGGAGGTTGGACAAAAGCAATTTATTCTCCTATTGTTATGGAGTCCAGAAGTCTGCAACCAAGCTGCCTAAAAGGTTGATTCCTTCCATAGGCTCTGAGAAACTGAGAAAGAACCCATCCCTATCACCTTCTACTCTGTACCTCTATATTTAATCCTTTTCTGTCACTTATATGGTCTTACTCTTTATTGGACTCAGGCTCCATCCTAATCCACAATGACCTCACTTGGGGACCTTCAGTTACAGTTACAAAGCTTTTTTTTCTTTTTTTAATTTTAAAAAAAGCCATATTCTGAAGTCCCAGGTGAGCTTCTGTTTTGGAGATCCCTATACTATCCAGAAAACATGGCAAGAGAGACTTTGCAGATGTGATTAAATCAAAGCTCTTGAAATGGGGAGATTACTTTGGATAATCTGGATGGGCCCAATGTAATCACAATGATCCTTATAAAGGAATAGATGGGGTGGGATAATTAGAGCCAGAAAAGGAGATGTGGCAATGGAAGCAAAGGTAAGAGAGAAAGAGATGGAGGCAGAGATGGATTTGAAGATGCTACACTGCTGGCTTTGAAGATAGAGAGATGGGCTGGGAGCCAAGGATGCAGGCAGCATCTAAAAGCTGTAGAAGACAAGACACAAAGTCCCCCCCTCCAGTGCTTTCTAAAGGAACACAGTCCTAGTGACATTTTAAATGTAGGACTCTGAATTGTAGAACTCTAAAATAATAAATGTATATGGTTTTGAGCCTCTAAATTTGTGGTACTTTGTTACAGCAGCAGTAGGAAACAAATACATACTCATATAAGAAGTATCTATATTCTACCTTGCATTGGGGATCCTTACAAACCGTTAAGATTCAGATTCCCAATGCACAGTGATGATATGCTTATTAATGATTATAAACTAGTTAGCTACCGCATTTCAAAATCATCTCTTTTTTTTTTTTTTTAGATAGAAAGAAAGAGCATGCAAGCAAGCAGGGGGAAGGGCAGAGGGAGAGGGAAAGAGAAAATCTAAAGCAGCGCCCCCCATGCCTAGCTCAGACCCTTACCCGGGGCTTGACCTCCAGACCCTGAGATCATGACCTGAGCTGAAATCAAGAGTTGGACACTGAAACAACTGAATTACCCTGGTTCTCCTCAAAATCATCTTCATAAGAATTTTATTATTAATTTTGTCTAAATTTATTTTTGTTGTTGACATAAAATCGGTGTAGAATTATGAAAAAACTTAAATGCTAAGTATAAATTTCATGTGAAAAAATAAACCTATTTCTATTTTATAGACACACCTGACAAGTTCTTATTGTCTGTGGATAGCAGTAATATGTTTCATCAGATTATGGAACCAACTTAATACTAATTGTTCTATTTAACTCCATGTTGTTTCCTAATGTAATAGGGTTTTACATTTAGAATAAAACCCATTACACTTTTACATCTGACAGGTTTTTGCCCCACAAAAATTTCAATTTATTGGAGTACTAACATTGCAACTAACAACAATTTTGGAAAGCTTATTGTTAATGCAAAAAAAGAAAATACCCTTGCAAAATTTACCACAATTGTTTACTTTCTGAAAATGAGCACTAAACCATTTGCATAACATCTGCAGTGCTTGGAGGGTTGAAACACTAAAGCAATTAGCTCTATTCTATAATGCAACTCAAGCAACGTTGAAGTTGAGCTAACTTAATATTTAGTTAGAAAAGAAAAGTCACTTTATTTGCCCTTTACTATTAGTGCTTCTTCAAACTACCCGATCATGGTTAATATGTTAAGAATCTTGTTTTCAAGACATTTCCAGAAAACATCATTTTAAGAAAAAAAAGCTCTCAGGGACATTCATTTAGTCTTCCTAATATGTGTTTGTTTACATCTATTTTATGTACTTGAGTAGTACAGATTTTACACAGTAGTTATAATATAGTAAATAAAGCTGTAAGTCTGCTATAAGGAATAATTATATTAGTGATATGACAAAGTAACTATGTTATTCTAGATCAATGCACTGGGCAATACTTTTCCAATTCTAAATAAATATTAGTATCTACAATTTTATTTTTAAGAAAATATGTTATAGGGGCACCTGAGTGGCTCAGTTGGTTAAGCGCCTGACTTTGGCTCAGATAATGATTTCATGGTCCGTGAGATGGTGCCCCGCATTGAGCTCTGTGGAGACAGCTCAGAGCCTGGAGCCTGCTTCAGATTCTGTGTCTCCCTCCTTCTCTACCCCTCCCCTGCTTGCATTCCGTGTGTGTCTCTCTCTCAAAATAAATAACTATTAAAAATTTTTAAAAATATATTCTAACCAGGAATTCATGCTTTGTTTCTAAATAGTTATAGGATTTGACAATACAGTGTTTTTTGATTTGCAAACACATTTAAGTTGACAATTTAAAATTTATTATTACACCACATTAAATTCTGTATTAAAATAATCTTGATTAGATGTACATCTAATTCATTAAATGTATTAGATCTAGATACATCAATACTATGTAGCTATATGTATTCTACAGGTGAACTTTAGTAATGTAAATCAAATATCTATGAGTATTAAAAGCTCTGTTGTGGGGGCACCTGGGTGGCTTAGTCAGTTAAGCATCTGACTTCAGCTCAGGTCATGATCTTGCAGTTTGTGAGTTTGAGTCCCGCATTGGGCTCTGTGCTGACAGCTTCACAAAGCTGACAGGCTTTGTGTCTCCCGCTCTCTCTGCCCCTCCCCCACTCATGCTCTGTTTGTGTCTCTCTCTCTCTCAAAAATAAATAAATCTTAAAAAAAATTCTAAAACAGTTCTGCTGTCCTGGAAAGACATGAGTCATTCCACAGCTCAACAGGGCAACATTCAAACAATTCTGTAAAACAGCTAAGAATGCAATTAAACATAAACCAAATAAAAAAAATATTTTTATACATGGCTATGCTTGCCAGAAAGAAAGGGACGTTACAGGTTCCAGAAATGAAAAGGTCCCTGATAGCGAGAATGTTGAGCTCTCAAACTGATGAAGGAGATAGGTAATCTTAATCTGAGGGAGGAAGGTCAGGTGATGTAGAAATGGTGACTGGGGTTCAAAACTCAAAGCAGGGAAAAGAAAAGGGAAGGACAAGGATGTTAAGTTACAAGACGGGAGGTTAGAACCAGAACTTCTGCAAAACCTGGGACCCTGGAAAGGCTGTATGTTTTACAAAGAAAAGACTAGCACATCCATCTACCAGGGGCAAAGAAAAGGTTGACTAAGCCCTGTGTCCATGTTCAAAATAGTAAAATATGGTAACATTTTCCCTTCCTCTGAGACCCTGACTACCACGACCCACCTCTGTCAGGTTTGAGGCTAAAATCTAAACTCCCCACATGATGAGGGGAAGCTGCAAACCTGGGCTAGTTGAGGAGGAAGCCCAACATCACATTGTTCTGACTGATAATCATGTCACATCACATCACAGTCTGATCACATGGTTTGGCTGATGATGAAGCGCCTCGTCTGCATGTGGGGACTGCTGGCAAGCATCTACGCCAGACATACGATCTCATGTATCTAAGGGCATTGACATTCCTCTTTCCTAAGACCCCTTGTTACCAGGAATGTAATCTTGCTTCGAGTTCCTGAATGTCCAGTCAAAATCTTAAGTCATAGTTTTGCTCATACTCAGGTCATCATCATTGCTCTTTCCAAGCAAAGTGAGTAGCTAGATGTGTTAATCCAGGCTGGTCCTGAGTGGGGTAGTCATTCTGTTAATGTCATCCTGAAGCTGATATCTCTTATGAGACAGAGCTTTCTCCAAACCAGGGCTTTCAGATATTTTCCACTCTGGTAAACAGGTTACAGGAAAGTCCTCTGGAGATTCAAAGATTGATTATAGAAGGAGTGGCCATCCAGTATTGTGCCAGAAGGAGGCAGCCTGGAATTTCTGGTACAACTGTGTTTAGCTTTAGTACTTACGTAAAATTTATGCCATATAAACTATTTCTGAAGGGCCAGGGCCAGGAGTACAGCTCAACACACCCAAATTTGTAACTAAGTGGATCAAATGACAACCAATTGATGCTGAGTGGGTTTGTTTGCAAAGATGCTTGGAGTTTTGTGATTTGGCATCTAATCATTTCGAGAACTCAGTAGCAGAGCAAGCAATGTTTCTCAAACGCACAGTAGTTCTTTAGAGAAGTAGACATGGGTGTGCTCCAAAACTTTATGTCCAGCCACTAGAGTTCAGATACAAATGCTTGACAAAATTTGCATAAAATATCCTGTCCATTGGCAACACAGCAACCAGTTCTATTGACTTGATTATAAAAGCCAAAAGTTAGACCTGCTCTCACTCTAGTGTGAATCAGCTGGGGGACTTATGATTTTCTTTTTCTGCTTTCCAATTAAAATATAGCTTTTTTCACTTGTAAATATAATGTGGAATATTCTTATTTTTAGAGTATGTCTCTTTCCCAATCCAAAGAGCTCTAGTAAAATACACATGCCTTTTAAAGGAGTAGTGTCATACAGTACAATATCTTTCTTCAGGCTGTGAAAACAATATCCAGATATATTCTAGACTATTGTAGGTCTCTTCTCTTCACAGAAACTGTATCCAGGCCCAATATTTGCATGGGATTCATTTTTTTTTTTTTTTTAATATTTTTTATTTATTTCTAGGAGAGAGAGAGAGAGAGAGATAGCGTGAGCAAGGGCGGGTCAGAGAGAGAGGGAGTGACAGACTCTGAAACAGTCTCCAGGCTCTGAGCTGGCAGTCAGCACAGAGCCCGACGTGGGGCTCGAACCCACGAACCACGAGATCATGACCTAAGCGAAAGTCAGACGCTCAACCGACTAAGCCACCCAGGCGCCCCACATGGGATTCATTTCTATCATTTAAGTCCTGATGTTTTCTGTTCTAATTTCTATTAACATGCTAGCATCAATAGAATAATTTGGCTTGATGTTATCTTAATGATGAGGACAATTAAGATCCTTTTGGACTAAGAACTTAAAGTTGATACAAACCTGAAGACAGCACAGTGAATGGAGGTGTATTGCTGTACTTACTGTGTATAAATCTGAAACAATTTCTAGTGCTTTTGTTTACTAATCAAGGGCAGGAAACAAACATTCACCCAAACCCTGGCTATATCAGATGCTAAAGGTGTTTATTTGCTTTAGTAAAAACAGACAGCATCTGGAACACCTTCAAATGGAGTCACCAGTTAATTAAACTTAGAAATTCACTGTCATTCTCTATCTGCCCTCCATCTTTTGGACTTGCAAAAATTGACAGTTAAATGGAAATGTGATAAAAACTGTGACTATCTCTGAATCATTTAAATCCTTTTAGTAATAATAAGTAATATCCTTTTAGTAATAATAAGATCTCTTACCCCCTTGGATATGCAAGTTATTTGTCAGGGAAGACCTTCGGAGAGCTCGGAAACTAAGGAACTAATGAGGTGAAGCTGTGGTTCCACAATAAATACTGTTTGTTGTATAAGGTAAAATTCCATTTCTTTCCTGACATCAACTGGCCTCCATTCCAACAGGTGAATCAAGGAGTTATTTTGGTCCCAAATTAATGTTGTTTCAGACTCACAACTGATGTCAAATAGTCTCCCAATAATCTGGTTATTTCATATTTTCCCTGTTCATATTTCTTATCCCCCAAGTAAATGGTTGCTAGACCACTGAGCACTTACGACTTTTGAGGTATCTGAGCTTTGCTGATCCTCCCTACAAATAGGAAGGTTGCTCAGCTCCCTGAAAAACTTACATATAGACGAGCAGGGAAGAAAGACCAGTTCCCTGCAGGAAGCTCACTTTCACGATGGAGTGCGAGAAAAGCACTTAGCAACAATTGTACAACAATGGAATCAACAAATACTAAATGAGATATAATAGAGAGCATTTACAAAATACAAATAAAAGATAAGAATACATATCAGCAAATAAGTTTAAATATATGAGAATGTTTTGTAACTAATGTAATCCTATAGGTATAAAAAGTATGGGGCAATAGGCAATTTTCTTCTTTCAATATTTTAAAATTTTATTTATTTTTGAGAGAGAGAGAGCAAGCAGAGGAGGGGCAGAAAGAGAAGGAGACACAGAATCTGAAGCAGGCTCCACTCTGAGCTGTCTGCACAGAACCTGACGTGAAGCTCAAACTCACGAACTGTGAAATCCTGACCTGAGCCAAAGTCAGATGCTCAACCAACTGAGTCACCCAGGCACTCAACAGATAATTTTCTAATGCAATATTACAGAGTATGCAAGCTGACTCAGAAATGAATAAAACACTAAGTAAATTTACAACCATTGAAAAAAATTTATAAGTCAAATAAATCACTTTGATTCTATCAACAAAACAAACAAATGATCTGGACCCCTTGAAAGACCATATAATCACCACCTTGAAAACGATAATCCAAAGGTTATGAATACATATGCACACATATGAATACATATCCACTGGAGATTCTGAAAAACCAAAGCAATCTTGAGAAAGTAAAACAAAGCTAGAGCTATGAAGCTTTCTAATTTCAAACTATATCATAAAGATACAGTAATCAAAACAGTATGGTATTGGCAAAAATAAACACATAGATCAGTAGAACAGAGCAGAGAGTTCAGAAATAAACACAGAGTTATATTTTCACTTAATTCATGACAAAGGAACCAAGAAAATGCAATGGGGAAAGAACAGGCTCTTTAATAAATAGTGTTGGGACATGTGGACAGCCACATGAGAAAGAATAAAACTGGACTGTTATCTTACACCACACACAAAAATTAATTCAAAATGGCTTAAAGACTTAAATGGAAGACCTGAAATCATAAAACTCCCAGAAGAAAACATAGATGGTAAATTCTTGGACATCAGTTTAGGTGATGACTTTTTGGATTTGACACTAAAAGCAAAAGCAACAAAAGCAGAAATAAACAAATGGGGCCACTTCAAACCAAAACACTTCAGGAAAAGCAAAGGAAACCAGCAACAGAATGAAAAATAAACCTCCTGAATGAGGGAAAACATTTGCAAAGCATTATCTAATAGAGCATAAATAACTCATACTTTAATATAAAAACAACAATAACAACAAGTAATCCAATTGAAAAATGGGCAGAGGATGTGACTAAACATTTTTCCAAAGACATATGGCTGCATACCAGACACATGAAAAGATGCTTGATGTCACTGATCATCAGGGAGATGCAAATCAAAACCACAATGCGATAGCATATCTGTCAGAATGTCTATGAGCAAAGAAACCAGCAGTGACAAGTGTTGGAAAGGAAGTGGACAAAAAGGAACCTTCATGCACTATTGGTGGGAATGTAAACTGGTAGCCACTGTGAAAAACAGTATGGACATTCCCTCAAGAATTTAAAAAGAATGGCCACATGATCTACCAGTTTCACTTTGGAGAAAGAAGAAAGCAACGTCAACTCAAAGAACATATACATCCCTGAATTCACTGAAGCATTATTTACAATATCCAAATATGAGAGCAACCTACACATCCATTGACAAATGGATGCACAAAGAAAATGTGGTATATATTTACAATGGAATATTATTCAGTGATTAAAAAGAATAAAATCTCACCATATGTGACAATGTAGACGGATCTTGAGGCCATTATGTTTAGTGAAATAAGTCATATAGAAAGACAAATATTACAAGCTATCACTTGCATGTGAAACATAAAAAACAAAAACAAAAAAACAAGCTCATAGATACAGAAAAAGATTGGTGCTTGCCAGAGGTGGGGGGGGTTGGAAATAAATGTGTAAAGGGTTCAAAAGTTACAAATTTCCAGTTATAAAATAAATAAGTCAATGTGATATTGCATGCCCATTATACCTCAATAACAAAAGAAAACTTCTTTAACTCAACAAACACCTATAAATAAAAACTCTACAATTAAAAAAAATCTACAGTAAGCATCAAATTTCATCGCTGAAATAGTAGAAGTACAGGAGGCACTGAACCTAGTTTCCACCTCACTTCAAAACTCGAGCTTGCCCTAAAATACGGACATTTGCAACATCAATCATCCTCCCTTAGAAGGGGGATACTTCAGCCCCTTAGTTTATTGTGAGGAAACAGATCTCAGTGGACTTAAGCAATTTGTCTAAATTTACTCAACTAGTAATTAGAGGAACATTGACTTAAATGCAGTGAAAAAAAATTCTGTTGGGTTGGGGGGAAGTCAGCTGAGGTGCTCCTGGGTGACTCAACTGATTAATCCTCCAACTCTTGATTTTGGGTCAGGTGAAGATTTCATGGTTGGTGAGATTGAGCCCCACATCAAGCTATATGCTGATAGCACTGAGCCTTCTTGGGATTCTCTCTCTCCCTCTTTCTCTGTCCACCCCCCACCCCCTAATGCATGTGTTCTCTCACTCTCTCTCTCTCTTCCCCAAAAAATAAATAAACATTAACAAACATAGAGCCAGCTGAAAGCATCCTGGTTGATGTCCTTTCCCATCAAAACACAAACACATAACACTTGTAACTAATCTTGTTTATCAATTGTTTGTTACTCATTTTGCAATGGGAATTAAGCTCAGAATTAGATTTTGTCACTTTTATCTCACAACAATAAAAGAATAATAGAAATGTACAAAATGCAAGTCTCTTTGTACTAATAAGATAATACCAAACTATGCTAGTAAACATGATTTGTTATATGGGGAAAATGTAAAAAATGAAAACCACTCTAATTTCTATATTAAATTTGAGTGTCTAACAAGTTATGTTTTTTTTTTCACAAATTATAAAACCAGGGGATGTAATGTGAAAGTTTTCTAGGAACCAGAAACTCAAAATATTTTGTCAGAAATCATTTAGAACCTTAACTATTTGGCAGAACTGAACATATTACATGCTTAATGCAACTTGCAGAATAAAGAAAAGTAAGTTTGAAGCACATCTTCGAACAAACTTTAAGTTACCTCCAAATGAAGGTTATTGTTATTCCAATTCCTCAGCTGATTTCTGTCATACTGGAATAGATACCTAGGCTTGAGAGATTCTAGTTTGTTTAAGATGGTAGAAACCTAGGAGCCCCTACGTGGCTTAGTTGGTTAAGCATCCGACTCTTGATTTCAGCTCAGGTCAAGATCTCAAGGTCATGAGATGGAGCCTGTCTTGTGGTCTGCACTGAACATGGGACCTGTTTGGGATTCTCTTTTCCTCTCTCTCTGGCCCTCCCCTGTTCACACTCTCTATCTCTCTCTCAAAGTAAATAAACATTAAAAAAAAGGATGCTAGAAACCTTAAGCTTATATCCTGATTTTTAACACAATGAGCATATCAAATAAAATCCACCCTGGGGCTACTGTCATACAATTAATAACCTCTCATTTACACTGTGAAAATATTAACTTTATATTCATAACTTAATTAGCTTATTTATATGTTTGCAAAAATCATATTGAGAGCTTATCTTGTGTGTCCTTTCCCTTTATTTCATTTATATTTATTTATTTACTTATTTATTTACTTCATAAATTCATTCATGTTTCAAGAGATGCAGACTACAAATCATGGTTCTTATTAGTTCAAAGCTTTTCAAACTATTCCTATAGGCTAAGAGATGAAGGGAATAATATACTTGTAGAGGGAATACAGAAATGGTAGAGAAAGAAATACATAGTAACTGATATAAAGGCAAAATCCTACTAGACAGTTGTTAAATGTGCCCAAGAAGACTTTATTCTAGACTATTGCAAGGCTATATAGAGGAGAGACTATAATGGAGGAGAGAGATTGAACTCAACTTGATGAAAAGAAGGAAGGGTTTTAAAATACTGGGCTTAGCTAACGGGCATGTACTGGAGGACATTAGTAGGAAAGATGTTCAATGTAATCAGGCCAACTGTGTTGGCTCATTGTCACTATGGAAGTTAGGCTCTTGCCCACCCAACAGAGTTTGAGAGGTAGAGACACTGTCTTTTTGATGATTACATTTCAAAGGGATAATTTCCAGGTTGTTTCCAGAATATTTACATCTCAAAGGGACAGAGAAAGAGTTTATAATCACAAGTTTTCTAAAATAATCTCTAAGAAGGTCAGGAAGAAACCTATCTAAAGTTTAGTCAAGCTAAAGGAAACATTAGGCCACCATAGTCACTGATAACCATTATGGAAATGTAGAGATTAAGATGATATTTGCCAAGTATATTAAGTTCTTTACATTTCCATAGACACTACATACAACAATGGAATAGATATGAATAGATGGCCACATGTTCAGGATTAGTGAAGAGAAGCTTGACTAATTTCATCGAAGAATATGCTAGACCATTTCTTGCTTGTTAGAGAAGGACAGAAACTGGGGTGGAGGTGGGGACTAAAAGACCAACAGAGGAAAAGAAAGAAAAATATTGAGCTTAAATTTTACATACACTATTACTGAGATTCACATGGCTCTCAATTAGAGACTGATTCAGAAATATATATATTATATTATATATATTTGTATATTCATTTATATATTCATT
>NW_027532203.1:2298642-2390082 GCF_008692635.1 Crocuta crocuta
ACACCAAAATCTGACCCCCTATTTTCTAGTTCTTGCAGTTATTAAATCTCAAAAGCCATAGCTCAATAAATGACATAACTAAAATCTTACTCAGCTAGATTTTCCAAGTACATAAATTCTTCCCATGAGGGTTCGGGATTTTTTAAAGAGCATTAACTTTTTCACACCACTGGGGAATCATGCACTGCATTTCACAGTTGATGCATTAATCCCCAGTGAAGCACTGGGTGTTATATGGAAACCAACTTGACAATAAACTATTTATCAAAAAATAAAATAAAATAAAATAAACCCCAGTGAATTAGGAGTATTGCTGCATTTGTTAAAAGGACCATATTTGTTCCATGCAATAAATTGGGCATTGGGAGAATGGAGTTAAAAAATTCAGCATTAATTTCCTGATTTCAATGCTGAGCTTCTAAGTACTGGACAGCCAAAAGAATATAGATGGTTTCAAAATTCAAATGTACCTAATTTGCACACTGAGTCATTTTAGTAATTATATTTGCCATGTATTAATATGCTGCCATATCTTTTCAATAGTAAAGCTTTTTAAAATAAAGTACAAGGTAGTTGGATAAACTATTGTTTTAAGTGATTTTATGTTTTCCTTTTAACTACTGCTATATATGAAATAGAAATCTGAAACAGCTTTATTTTATATAGAATAAAATTTTAGTGTCATAACAATAAGAGATTTTGTGACTAATTTTTTAAAAGGACCTCAATAGAACATCTTGTTTTCTAGAAAAAGTATTTCTCTGTGGATTTCCCATTGAAACCATTAGAACCAGACTCAAAAGTTTAGTTCTTGTTTTCTCTAATCTTAAAAGAATAACTTCCAAATTTGTAATATAACAAGATTAACATATATGAGTCTTTCATATTTCAACATTTTTAAATCTGGAGAAGTTTTCAAAATTATTAGTGTCACTCTCCTTAAAAAAGGAATAAAATACTAATCTTAAAACCTAATGTATTAATAGTGTTATCCAAAATGACCTGTTATCAAAATTATATTGATACTTTTACTATAAAACTAAAATTTATTTTTAAATAAGTTTAAGTTCATCCGGACTTTTCATTAGGTTAGAATGATTGTTAACTTGAGTTTATAGCTCCTCATGTTTGTTCAAATTACATACAACCAAACTGCTGTATAGAAAATTGTAAGGATAGAAAACTGGGTGGATCAATCTGATTGTTGATTTTGGCTCATGTCATGATCTCATGGCTCGAGGGTTTGAGCCCCACATCGGCTCTGCACTGACTGCATGGAGCTTGCTTAGGATTCTCTCTCTCCCTCTCTCTCTGTGCCCCTTCTGTGCTTGTGTGTGTGCTCTATATCTAAAAAATAAATAATAAACATTTAAGAAACTTGTAAGTATAAAAAATAAAGCAATAAATAATACTGACAATGTTAAAGAATATTAAGATAAAGATATACTTTTGAGTAGGCCTAAATTACAGTGTCTTAAAATTCATAACACAATATAATTTTTATATGTACATCTGATTAATTTTTAAAATTGGTTTAAAAGCGAAAGAAAAGACATAAAGCTAATTTCAGTGATGTATTTGTTGATATCTGACTGAAAACCCTTAAATACAATTTAATTCCAATGGGCATACTAAATACTGGCTTCTTATACTTAGGTACTATTTTGCTATAAATAATCTTCCTTGACCAGACATGTGTTTACCAGAATGTACAGCTGGCTCAATTCTGTACTAGTGTCTCTTTTCAAAATAACAGAATGCAATGATATTTCTTAAGAGCCTCAGCTTCTGAAAACACCTTTCCAAAAGTCTGGCCAGGTTAATGCTAGTAAAGAGCTAACGGTGCAGGGCATTGTTGATATAAAGAATAGTTTGGTGGCTCATGTTTTCAGTATTTGTTTTAGTTTGTCTTCTGAACAACAACCTTATTTCTAAGGTTTGACCTGATCTAACTTCTTCTAGATTATATATCAATATAATATTATATATCAATACAGGTTTATATGTCTAGTGTAAGAAACTAGAATGGAAAAAACCTGGAAATTATCAAATAATTCCTTAGATTTACATTTACTTATAAATGGGCAGCTATAGCAGAAGCCATTGACAGTATAGAGCAAGACCCTCTGCCAATGGGTATGAAATAATAGTAAACGTTACCTCATTAGTCCTTTTACTTAAGTATGAAGTGATTTTTAAATTGTAAAAGTTGGAGGAATATAAGTGATTTGCTCATTTTAAGTTAACTTTTGGTGATGTCTTTATTTCAGTATATACAATGAACTCCTTTTTCATATTATTACCACCTTTAAGAGATAAATATAATTCATATTATGCAAGCAATAAAACAAATATGTTTCTTTCCCATTATTTCTTTCTATTCTGTATGTTGTTTGGTTACCCACTTCTTAGGATATCGTTATTTATTTATTTATTTTTGAGAGAGGAAGAGAGTTTTTAGGAGAGGGGCGGAGAGAGGGGGGGAGGGAGAATCTTAAGCAGGTTCCATGCCCAGTGAGGAGTCCAACAAGGGGCTAGATCTCACCACCTTAAGATCATGACCTGAGTCAAAATCAGGAGTCAGATGCTTAACTGACGGAGCTGCCCAATGGCCCCTGGACATAGTTATTTAGAAGGATTTCACCTAATCTGAAATAAGGGCAAGTAGTAAAAGAAAAAAATATGCATACAAATGTACTTGGGGCTCTTTCTATAGCAGGAAGGCCTGATGTCTTCCAAGGGAAGTAAGAGAAATACGATTACTCAGCACTTGGACATCAAGATACGTAAAACTCAGGTGTCCCACGGAGCAAAGGTTGCCACTTGAGGGATGGATTGCAATAAGCCTGCAGAAAGTGAACGGCATGTTCCCATTTTCCACAAGAAATTTTAAAACTTCTTTATGAATTTTTGCTGCAACCACCTTTAACTTCACAGTAAAATATGGTTGGAAAACATATCATTCATCTTTACATGTATTTATAGCTCAAATATGTATTTGGGATTTTCCATTAAGAATAATATACTATTCTTACTTTGCCTGAATTCACACAGGAGTAATTCTCTACAGGACTACACTTCATTTACTTTTTAAGTGTGTAACTCTGGAAATGATTTGAATATAATGAAAATGCTATTAAATGCACTTTTGTTGAAGAGCATAATAAACCTCACTTTAATAACCAAAATGTAATCCAGTCATTTGTCTTCTTGGAGAACATTGCACGCCTGGTGTAAAAGGTAAAGGAGCTCTGAGTGTGCCTTTTCCTCTTTTTTTTTTTTTTATGTCAAACCAAAGCCAGGAAAGAATTATAAGTTATTACACATACATTGTTTGTTAAAACCAAACTCATTGCACTATATTTATGCCCCAGATGAGGAAATCCTAAATGGGTAGAAGCTTAAGAATGGCTTTATTTTACAACTCCACTGGTAAGAATAGCATAAAGGGTATGTTAAAAAAATGGTGGAAATTCTAAGAAATCTTGGGGAATTATAAAGAAAAGTACATAAAATTATAGTGTGGGGAAATTTAAGGAAAATGTGATGTGTTATTGAATTCTGGCATGACCCTGCTGGAAGGGTGGGCATTCATTCGGGCCTCTTCAATTATAAAATAATAATTGCCTTTATTTACCTTTTGTTTAAAACTCCCACATAAATATGCTTGGAGAAAAACATTATTATTTTCAGAACACTACTGAGGTTTGAAGATTCAATGGTTAGAAGAATGTAGAATCTATTGCAAGACAGAGATAACTTCTAAAAGAGGACATGACTTATATATTCCATAGTATATTCTTAATCTCTCCCCAAATAGAGCAAATTACTATGTAATATTGTCTTAATTTGTTTCAAAAATAATATAATTAATTGCATTCTATTTTTTTAAGTTTATTTATTTTTGAGGGAGAGAGAGACAGAGAGAGAATGAGTGGGGGAGAGGCAGAAGGAGGGAAAGACAGAATTCCAAGTAGGCTCTAGGCTGTCAGCGCAGAGCCGAAAGCAGGGCTTGAACTCACAAACCAGAAAATCATGACCTGAGCCTAGATCAAGAGTCAGAGGAGTCTCCCAGGCACTTCTCATTAATTGCATTCTTATTTAAATAACAACAACAACAGGAACAAACAAAACTAGGGGCACCTGGGTGGCTCAGTACATTCATTAAAGTCTGACTCTTGATTTCAGCTCAGGCCATGATCTCACAGTTCATGAGTTCAAGCCCCACATCAGGCACTGCAATGATAGCATGGAGCCTTCTTGTGATCTCTCTCTCTCTCTCTCTCTCTCTCTCTCTCTCTCTCTCTCCTCCTTCCCCACTCATACTCCACACTCCCTCTCAAACAAATAAACATTAAAAATTAAAAAAAAAAAACTAAGTTTCTAAAGCTACCTGGTTGCATTCATGTTAAATATTCTAGTGACTTTCAGTTACTAAAAAATATACAAATTATATGTAATTAACTGCTCTTACATTCTCCACTGCCTGCTCAGACCAGAAACCACAGGACCAACTTTGATTCCACCTAGTTTCAAATCTATTAACTGTCTTACTTACTTGAATTCAGAACCACCCCATTTGAGTTGGATTGTTCTGGGAGAGCCATGAGTTTAAGCCCTTTACTGGGGTCATGGTTGAGGCACAAGGAATCATCGTTTGAATTATGACCAGCTTCGGGTTTGCTGAATGCTCTGGGGCAGTGGCTGCGCATTGAAAGCACCCAGGGAATCTGTAAAAACAAAACACACTGATGCCTGAATTCCAACCACCCCCAGGCTCAGATTTGATTGGTCTGGGATGTGTCCCTGCAAAGTCTGTTTTAAAAGTTCCTCAGGTGATTCTACTGTGCTGCTACGTTTGAGAACTACTTCTCTTAGCTAACAATCATCTGGCAGAGAGGAATGTGAGCACCACTGGATTTTGAGAAAGTACATGGATGAGAGAAGAATCTGAAAGTTTTGAGAAAAAAACATATGATGATTCCTATAGGAAGTGATTTTTTTAGGAAAAAAAAAACATGTTGGAAGGGAACATTAACCAGTTTTGCTGTACTGACATGAAACATGGTTCTTTTCTATGTTCTCATATTTGGTCAACTCTATTAAGTCTTGGTTACTTAGGGGATGGCATTAGGTTGGCCGGGATGGTGTTCTATCTCTACCAATATCACCCATATAAGTCAGGGTGGGGGCTCTGGAAAGTCCCTCCACACACCATTTTAATTCCCTATTTAATTGTCAGTGTCTTGCTTTCACTTAACTCTTCATGAAAAAAATTTTTTAATCACTGTCTACAGAATCTTGTAGTGTGTCTGAGAACTAGCTAAAATTCAGTAAAGGTTTGTTGAATAAATATTGAACAACGACCAAGTTGGTTGAATGAATAATTTAAAATTATTTTTGCAACTAGTTCGGTCTTTATTAAGCAAAATAAACAAAATATTCTAACCTAAATACTGCCTTTTCTCCTTTTTTAAAAAATTTAAGAAGTTTTAAAAATTAATATTCTCTTATCTCAGACTTACTGTTTTGAGATCCATGACTCAGCTGGGGTCTCCTTTATTTTCTCCTTTATCCTTTTAAAGAAGCTTCTGAAATAGGCAATATGAAAAGTGACATCAAGTAAAATAAATAATACTGAGAATTCTAGGAAAGTTTTCCCTTCATAAAGTTTCTCAGACTTAAGTAGTTCATCTTGGCTATCTATGAGCCATTATCTAAGAGTCACTCTGCTCTTGGGAAGGACCATACGATGTGTGGCAATGCCAATTTATTTGAGGAAGTATTCTCCTTTACAGCCAGCCAGGAAATATCCTTATTGACAGAATTGAAGAGCTCCATCTTCTAATTTAACAACAGATATGCTTTATTCTTCTAATTTGGAAAACAAGAATTTACTTAGTTCCAGCTTCCTGTCTCCTATTCTATTCTAATACTTTGCCCATTATTGGACTCTGCCCTCTTTCTCATCACTCTCCCTCCCTTGCCATATTAATGAATTTTTTACATTCATCTCTAGAAACTACATTCACACTTGTAAAAGATTAATCATTTCTCCCTGGCCTAGACTTCTATTTTGGGTGTCATGGATTTTAGTAGTCACCCTCTGGACTCTGCTGCTCTCATCCTTGACCTGAGAGGCACTCAACTCCACCTATATTCTTTGAGGACTTTGGCAACAGTCTTCTTGCTCAGGACAACACCTCTCATTTTCCTAGCACACTGTTGCTACCCAGTTGTATTTTCTGTTCATAACAGCAACTGTTTCCAACTCATGCTTCAGATAATCTCTGATCACGAAACTCCTCTGCTTTAATCCCATTGAAGTTGTGCTTTGATATAATTCAAAATTCTATTCATAATCCACTTCTCTTCCACCTTCTCTCCTATGGATGCAACTGGCTTTCTGTTATGTAATTTCGACAGCTGTCTTGTTTTTTATACTCAATGAGCTCCATATTATATCCTTCAATTAGAACCAAGCCATTACCAACTCTATGTTTATCTAAATCTACACCCTTTGATATGGGAATGACTAGCCACATTGTATGGAGGGGGGAAAGCTCTCACATGGTAATTGGGGACCTGGACCAAGTCAGCTCTATCAGGTGCTCAGGTATTGATAACAATCCTATCTGGATAGCTCTCTACTCCTCATCATTGTCCAGATTGTTCTCAGCTTAACTGCCTTTGGTGTTTAGCTATAAATTCAAATGGTTATATTCTCCATAGTGTATAAACAAGAGAAACAATTTTAATAAAGAGGGCTTTTGCACATAATAGATTAGAACAGATAGTGAAAATCACTTTGTAAAAGAAAATAGTTACTCAGTTTCTAGTCCTTGGTATGGCCTTAATTGATTTTACTAATATAAATAAATTAATCTAAATAAAAAAATGTGACATGCATAAAAGGAAATTTTATCCAGGAAAGATAGAATAGGAGACACAAAAAGTAGGCAAAAACGTATTCATCAAACATCTTTACTAAAGGTGATGATAATTTTAGTTTCACTTTTGACCCGAGATAGACCATGGAGGTGATCAAATTTCAGACATAGGCCTTTCCCTTCCAATGCCCTGTTAGTGTCACATGGTCATATACATTTTGTTTAATTTAAAAAATTACATAATTTAACCAAAATTGGCAAAGATCACTGCTTCTTTGCATTATGACTTTCTTTCACAATACTCTTCCTTACTTGGGATTGCTCTGGAGTGGATTCAATGTCATGGAAAGGAAAATTTTTAAAAAACTTCATTGGGGGACATCCAGATGGCCAACAGACACATGAAATGATGCTCAATGTCACTCATCATCAGGGAAATACAAATCAAAACCACACAGATACCAACTCACGCTGGTCAGAGTGACAAATGAACAAATCAGGAGACTATAGACGTTGGTGAGGATATGGGGAAATGGGTACCCTCCCACTGTTGGTGGGAATGTAAACTGGTGCAGCCCCTCTGCAAAACAGTGTGGAGGTTCCTCAAAAAATTAACAATAGAACTCCCCTATGACCCAGTGATAGCACTGCTAAGAATTTACCGAAGGGATACAGGAGTGCTGATGCATAGGGGCACATGTACCCTCAATGTTCATAGCAGTACTCTCAACAATAGCCAAATCATGGAAAGAGCCTAAATGGCCATCAACTTACAAGTGGATCAAGAAGATATAGTTTATATACACAGTGGAATACTACATGGCAATGAGAAAGAGTGAAATCTGGCCGTCTGCAGCAATGTGGATGGAACTCGAGGGTGTTATGCTGAGCAAAACAAACCAGGCAGAGAAGGACAGATACCATATGTTTTTACTCATATGTGGAACAGGAGAAACTTAACAGAGGACCAGGGAAGGAGAGGGGGAAAAATAGTTGAGGAGAGGGAGGGAGGCAAAGCATAAGAGACTCTTAAATACTGAGAACAAACAGAGTTGATGCGGAGTGGGGGAGAGGGGAAAATGGGTGATGGGCATGCAGGAGTGCACTTGTTTTGATGAGCACTGGGTGTTATATGGAAGGAAACCAACTTGACAAAAATCATATTAAAAAATAAAAATAAATAAAAAATAAAAATATCATTGGGAAATTTTCAATAAAATAAATAAGAAACTACAAACTCCCAAAGTGAAAGTACACATGAATATTAAATTTACTTAGTGAAGACTTGAGAGAAAATGCAGATAAAATTAATGCGATGCAAAACAACAATAATAATAAATTGAAAGAGTTTTGACACTGAGGAGCTAATTGTGATGAAAAATGATTTCAGATCACACCAACAGTAGTAATTCATGTAAAGGAAGAGGTAAGTGTTGAATAAGAATAATTAATAGACTTTTGTATTGTTTGATACTCCAATTAATGGAGTGGCATAAATCATATAAACATGTGGGGAAAATATTTAAATTTCTTGCTGATGTTACATGAAATACTGATATGGATGAGATAACATAAAAATCACAATATAACCAGGAGAGCAGTGACAAATGAGTTAATTGTTTTTATTGATTCAAGCAGTGCTTAAGACTAAGTACGACAGTATGAAGGTTCCTCAAAAAATTAACTATAGAACTCCCCTATGACCCGCAATAGCACTGCTAGGAATTTACCGAAGGGATACATGGGTGCTGATGCATAGGGGCACATGTACCCCAATGTTCATAGCAGCACTCTCAACAATAGCCAAATCATGGAAAGAGCCTAAGTGTCCATCAACGGATGAATCGATCAAAAAGATGTGGTTTATCTATACCATGGAATACTCCATGGCAATGAGAAACAATGAAATCTGGCCATGTGTAGCAACATGGATGGACCTTGAGGGTGTTACGCTGAGTGAAATAAGTTGGGCAGAAAAGGACAGATACCATATGTTTGTACATATAGGTGGATTAGGAGGAAGTTAATGGAGGATAATGTGGGAGAAGAAGGGGAAAAAATAGTGGGGGAGAGGGAGGGAGGCAAACCAGGAGAGACTCCTGAATGCTGAGAACAAACTGAGGGCTGATGGGGGTAGGAGGGAGGGGAAGGGGGGTGATGGGCATGGAAGGAGGGCACTTGTGGGGATGAGCACTGGGTGTTATATGGAAACCAACTTGACAATAAACTATTTAAGGAAAAAAAAAGAAGGATAATAAAAAAAAAGAATACGTACAACAGAGGAAAATGCAGTGTCCTGAAATCCTACATCTTACATGTGATACTGCAGACTTTTGAAATTTGAATAAAATTTCTGAAATATACTTGAATTTACAAATAATGAGACAATGCTAGAAATTATAAATAATAACAAAAACTTTCTCAAATCTTCTAGAGACTATACTGATTATCTTTCTATTCTCTCTGTAGAAATTATTACAAAATTGAAAAATGAGGAGTCATTCAAGGAAAGCCAAAAACATAGAGAAAATGTGTTATAAAAATGTGTCAGGGATTAATTAACAAAAATATATTTTCTCAGTTTCATGATGTTTAATATTTTCTAGTTCTCAGTTTTAATTTATTGCTATATACCTTCACAATCCAATCACTTTATTATTGGTTTTGCATTTATAATTTTCTATATTTTTATAAAAAGTCCCCTTATCCTCTAATCGATATAAGTTTTAGTGCTCACAAATCTGGATTTGCATTTGTCTTTGCCTATTTTTCAGGCTTAGCTAAGCATATTAAAAACAAAGAGAAGAATGTAGTGACAATATATGAAATAGAAAAGAAAACACTTTTCTTTAAACTGTGTGAAATGCTTTCAAACAGGAGATTTCAGAAAGCAATACTGACTGAACTCAAAATGAGTTTTCTCATGGCCATTTCTTTTTTTTTTTAATCTTTATTTATTTTTGAGAGTGACACAGAGTGTGAGCAGGGGAGAGGCAGACATAGATTGTGAAACAGGTTCCAGGCTCTGAGCTGTCAGCACAGAGCCCAATGCGGGGCTTTAACCCACTAACTGTGAGATCATGACCTGAGCCGAAGTCAGACACTTAACCGACTGAGCCACCCAGGCGCCCCTCTCATGGCCATTTCTTAAAATATGTACAAAATTTTTCTTGGGAAAAGACTTTAAAAAACAGGTAGCGGTTGTTTTCTAAACAATTTTATAGGAATATGTAGGAAACCAAGATTTCTTCAAAATTTCTGAAATACCTACTCTGTGCTAGGCACTCTTTTTTTTTTTTTTAATGTTTTATTTATTTTTGAGAGAAAGGGAGACTGAACACAAGTGGAAGAGGGGCAGAGAGAGGAAGACACAGAATCTGAAGCAGGCTCCAGCCCTGAAGCTGTCAGCATAGAGCCCGACACAGGGCTTAAACTGACCTGAGCTGAAGTCAGATGTTTAACCGACTGAGTCACCAAGTGGCATCTTAAGGGCTTTTAGCTATAATGTTCAATGATACCTTCTAATCCCTTCTTTCAGTGGGGCTTGGGAAGAATACAAAGGAATAAATACAATTTTTGGTTGTACATGTCTGTTCAGGCTGCTATAACAAAAATAACATAGTCTGGGTGGTCTAAACAACAAACATATTTCTTACAGTTCTGGAGGCTGGGAAATCTGTATTCAAGGCACTGACAGATTCAATGTGTTGTGAGAGCCTTTGTCCACTCCCTGGCTCGTTGTGGATATGGTGAGGGAGTTCCTGAGATCCTTTCTTCTAAGGGCACTAATCTCATCCATGAGGGCCTTGTTCCCAAAACCTCATCACCTTCCAAAGGCCCCACTTCCTAATAGACTCATGTGGAGGGTTGGGATTTCCACAGATGAATCTGAGAGGGACACAAACACTCAGTCCGTAATGAAAAAAGTCGTACGTAATGAATGAATAAATAGAGCCCTTTAGTAAAGTATAACGGAAGAAAGGAATGCTATTTTATGTAAGGAGGTAAGAAAAGCTTCCCAAGAATGAGAACTACATGTTTTATCTAAATGATGAGAAGGAGGCAGACATGAGAAGAGGAACAGGAAGTTATTTACACATAGGGAAAAGCAAATACAAAATCTATGTTAATATGTGCGTGTTTTAAGTTTTGTGCTGACTTCTATTTTTTTATTTAAAAAATTTTTAATGTTTTTTAATTTATTTCTGAAAGAGAGAGAGCGTGAGTGAGCAGGGAGGGGCAGAGAGAGAGGGAGACACAGAATCTGAAGCAGCTCCAGGCTTCAGCACAGAGCCCGACGGGGGGCTCAAACCCACAAACTGTGAGATCATGACCTGAGCCAAAGTTGGATGCCCCTGTGCTACTTCTTAATATATGTACTATAAATACTTGGTAATTTGTATCACCAAAGTAATTTGGTAAGTATACTTGGTTTTAATTAAACAGGTTTTTATAATACTTCCTCTAATAGAGTATTTTTCATGAAAGATACGTAAATATGTTGAGGAATACCTAGTGTACATCCACTTTTGCTCATCTATGCTTCAATTAATAAGTCTCAAAAGACCCTTGGAATCCTGTTTAAAATGAGCTTCCATGCAACTCAATATTTGTCTTGAATTAATTTTGAAGACACAACGGTTGAAGAGAACTGACAACTAATAGCATCACTAGCAAAGGCAGAGTCCTTGTTAAGGCTGTGACAAGACAAATCGTGACCTTAGTGCTTTTTGAAGAAATTTTATACTTGACAGCTTGCTGAAACAGCTCTTTGAAAAGTAATGCAGCAATTCATCACCTTCATAATTGATAATATATCCTATAAAATGATTTCATTTAAGGACAGACAAATAAAGGATACCATTTGAAAGGATGTAATGAATTTGAAAACTCAAAGAAATTTGAAATGGAAGAGCACACTATGATAATAATAGTCTATGTAAAGTCCATTAATATGCACTTTGTGCTGGTCATGGGGTACAGAATAAGATCTCGGGAGTCAGTGTGTCCGAGTTAAGACCCCTGCTCTTTTACTTAGTAGCTCATTAACCTTGAAAATCCATCTAAACTCTTCATACCTCAGTTTCCCAACAGCAAAACACTAACAATGTTTACTTCATGAGCTTTTGCAAATAATAGCTACTGCTATTACTTTAACTGATTTTTTAAAATATTAAAATTTCATTTTTTACCCATTTTAGACAAAACTAATAAGTGAAAATGCATCATCTGCTGGTAAATAGATTTGATAAAAACTGCTGCCTTCAGGCTATCATCTTAATTGTGGCCCCTTTTCTTTCCTTCCCTTTGGTTGTATTTCAAGGTTTAGAGTAGATGAAGTACAATGCAGTTCATCTTAAATATAAAATAATGATAAAGCCTGTATCTTCGAGCAAACATGAGTTTCAGTGAACTGCGCTAAACAAAATTTACCATCTTATTGCAAACTATTCCTGTGGTCATTCTTGGTGAAGTAAATATGACATGTATGACCCTTCCGATGCTCTGTGGCCTCTCTTGCATGTGAGCTCTCCTCCAACGACCCTGTTCTTCCCCATTTCTCAACCTCTCAATTCTAAATCATGTTTTAGACTTTGTCATGATCAGAAACTGCAAGAGCATCTTGCTTTGTAGTCACCTTTAACCTACATTCCAAAGCTTTTCCCTCGTTCTGTTATGGATAGATAGGTCCCACAGAAGTTAGGATTTATAGACTTGATTTTGCATTTCTTTACCCCTTCATTGTCCCACTTCTTCCCTCAGGAAGCTGAGAGTCCAGTCATCGTAGTCTTTTCTTGCCCTTCCCCCCTTTTCTTGCCCCCCACCTCACCTCTCTTTTCCTATTCCTAGTTTTGTCTTTTGCTAAACCACAACCCTGATTGAATCTAACTCCCATGCATCTACATCAGAAACCATGTGGCTGGCTGACTGCAACAAAAGGAAAAACAATTAACTGACTGTTCTTATTAAATTCAGGATCCTAGCTGATTTCAATCAGTCTTCAATAACCCTGGCAATCAATGTTTTCCTGGTTCATTCAGACTCACACATGCCCAGAAGACTACTCACTGATGTGTCCTATCTCTTTAAATTGCCAGTACTCCCTCCCCCCCCAATCTTTTTCCTTCACTGACTACCTAGCTTTCTATTTCTTTGAGAAACTGAAACAATCAGAGTACAACCTCCATTAATTCTGTAACAACAACATTATCTACCCACTTGCCTGCAACTGTGTTAATATAATTTATGTTTCCTCCCAATAATATGGATTTACTCTCTGTGCTTCTAGCAATGGCCAATGCACCTACCTGCTTCCTTGATTCCATCTCCTTTCAATTACTCAAGAACTTTACTCAAGCAATTTTTCCCTTGTTCAAACAGATTAACTTTTCCCCTCTACTGGATGTTTCCCATCAGAACATACACTGAATTGTAATTATGTCACTTAAAAAATCTATTGGCTTTATCATTACTTTCAGCTATTACCCCACTCTCTCCTGTCCTTCATAGTACAATAACACAAAAATGTATCTTCATTTAAAACTCCCAGAGGGTTTTCACACTTTTCAAACAACCCTACTCATGACCACAAATCACCTCCATTTTGCTGAAGCCAGTGGTCACATCTTCTGGTCAAAGCTTCTGGTCAAAGCTTCTACTCTCCTTTGACATATCAGTGTTTGACATCTCCTTTTCTTTAAACTTTTCTTATATGGTTTTAGGACAAGAACATCTCTTGGTTACTACTTTATTTCGTTGGCTTTTACTTCTCCATCTCCTCTGTCTGTGTCTCCTTTCTTTCTATAACTCCTCATTTCCCTGACTCATTTGTATTGGCCATATAGAGAACTCCATTTTCTCAACCATATTTCAATATGAATATACCCCATCACCAAACCCATCCAAGCTAATAGTTTTATGGCTTTTCCTCGAAAACAAGAGTGTTAATTTAGGGAATTTCCATTTGCTCTCCCTTCTGCTTAGAATATTTTTCTTCCCTATATACATACAATTGCTAAAACCCTCACAGCCTACAGAGCTGCACTTAAAATGCTACAAACCCTAAATTTGTCTTCTGTATTATCCACACTTTCCTCTCTCTGGGGTTCAGTTTGGATTTTTTTTCCTGATATTATCTCTCAGTTTATTGATTCTCTCTTTAGTTGTGTTCAGTCTTATATTAGAATTATACACTGTAATCTCGACTTTGGTTATTGTGTCCTTAAGTTCTATATTTTTGTTCTCTTATTATGGCTCCTTGTATTCTGCTACATTTTGAAGCCTCACATCTCTTAAGTGTATTAAGGATAACTAATTTAAAGTCTGGGCTTCAGATATAGACTATAATAAATGGAATCCTATATGCTTTTTTGTTGTGTTTTGTTTCGTTTTCAAGTTGTTCTATGTCTGTGTCTCTGGCTCTCCTTGTCTTTCTTATTCTCTCTTAATGCAGTCTTATCTCCTTTTGTGCCTAATTAACTTTGAGTGAATGCTGGACATCACTTATGCAAAAGCAGTGGAATAATTTGAGGCCTATGGTTATGTTATAGCCTCCAGATAGAATTTTTATTTTCATTTGGGAAGTCTCTGGGAGTGATAGAATTTTAGGATAATTTTATCCAATTTCAAATATTAAGATGATTTGAAGCTAAAACTTAGTTTCTACGAAAATCATTTCTCTTTCAGATCTCTCTTACTTTTAAAGTGTAAACATTTGAAGTCTCAACCCAAAGCATAAGTGGTAGTTATAAGAGACACTCTCTCTTTATGAGCTTGGTCTCTAATTCATTTATCCCTATGTCACAAAATCTTCCAATATGCCCCTAAGTTTCTCAGATTCATACCACCTTTTCCAGATCAAGCAAATACTTAATTTTTTTTATGTCTATTTATTTTTGAGAGAGAGAGAAAGAGAGAACATGATCAGGGGAGGGGCAGAGAGAAAGGGAGACACAGAATCTGCAGCTGGCTCCAGTCTCTAAACTGTCAGCATAGGTGTGGGGCTTGAACTTAAGAACCATGAGATCATGACCTGAGCTGAAGTCAGGCACTCAACCAACTGAGCCATCCATGCACCCCCATATTAAGCAAATACCTAGAAGAAAAACATCTCTACTTATGGACTCATCCCTTTAAGTGTCTTTGTGGATTGTCTAGTTTGTGGACCCATAATTATTCATAATACTTTCAGTTCTCTAACGACATTAAGCAGATTTTGAACAATATTGTGAACAACTTTCTATGCATCCTTAGCAGGTATATCGGTTCAAATTATCCTGTATATATACTTTTCTGTTATTTATCTCTAATTTCATCTTTCCTTCCTAAATTTCAACAATGTCTCCCAAAGGATCAGCCAAAAAAAATCTTGACATGTAATTGAAATGTAAATGATATTATGTTAAATATAAACTTTGGAGAAATTCATCTCTCTGAATTAATATATTAAAGTGTCAGGCATCAAATTACTGGTAAATGGAAACGAAATTGAAAATTTGAACTGCAATATTTTTTATTTGTAGAAAATAATTGCAAATTTTACAAGGAAAAGATAGTGATTGAAAGCACTGTGAATGTTGCAACTAGACTTCTGACACAGAATGGAATCAGTTGTACCAGGAAAGGTTAAACCAGAAACTCAATGAGCCTGTATCCAGGACTATGTGCCTAAACATATTTCCAAACAAAAGCAAAGACTCTCTTACTCACTGTTATTCAGTTTTCTTCTTCCTTATTGAATATTATTAAATTTATAATCATCCCTCTAATCTGAGTAGAAAAGAAACATTATTATTTATTGTCCATTTGCTCAGATCCAAGCACACAGTCACTTAGGTGACACTGGATGGATCCAGAAACATATTTTGGAAACTCAGTCAACAAATTTAGAACAAAAATCACAAGTCAAATCTAACAAGATGAGGTTTACTAGGGATAGTACTTTTCTAGATTATTATTTTCATTATTATGGAATTTAATCAAGTTTATGTAAAATAGAAGCTCTATTTTGAATAATTATTTATTTTTCAAGTCCTCATTTATACAAGAAATGCATATTGATAGAATATCTGAACTTCAGTAAAGATGGATACTGCTTTCAAAAGCAAAAATACAATTAAAATGAGGGCAGTCTAAAAACTTTTGTTAAGAATATGCATACCTAGGGGCACCTGGGTGGCTCAGTTATGCATCCAACTCTTGGTTTCAGCTCAGGTCATGATCTCATGGTTCTTGGGATCGAGCCTGGAGTTCTGTTCAATGCTGACAGCACAGAGCCTGCTTGGGATTCTCTCTCTTATCTCTCTGACCCTTCCAACTTGCTCACTCTTTCTCTCTGTCTCTCAAAATAAATAAACATTAAAAAAATTAGGGGCACCTGGGTGGCTCAGTTGGTTAAGCATCCGACTTCAGCTCAGGTCATAATCTCGTGGTTTGTGGGTTCGAGCCCCGCATCAGGCTCTGTGCTGGCAGCTCAGGGCCTGGAGCCTGCTTCAGATTCTGTGTCTCCCTCTCTCTCTGACCCTCCCCTACTCACGCTGTCTCTCTCTATCAGAAATAAATTTTAAAAAGCATTAAAAATTATATTAAATAAAGAATAAGCATATCTAGGGGCATGGGTTTGAGCCCCATATTGGGCTTTATGCTGACAGTGTGGAGCCTACTTGAGATTCTCCTTCTCTCTAGCTCTCTCCCCCTCCCCACTTACTCTCTTTCTGTCTCAAAAATCAATAAATAAGCCTTTTAAAAAATAATAAGCATATCTATTTCCTGGAATCTTTCTTTGCAATGCACTACTTGTCAAAGTGAGACTAAGGTGATGATTAAGGCTGAGTGTTCATTGCTCTTAGTAATGGGAAAAGCAGAGACCTAGCTATTTGATAATAACAATGTACATTGTCAACTGAGGCTCATATACCTGAAAAATTAGCATAGTAGACTGAAATTTTACACATTTTGGTCCTTCCTTAAGAAAAAAAATCACCATCTGCTCGTGCTTGTTCTTGCATGTTTCTTACGAATGTAGAAAATAGAGTGGAGCTCCCAAACTCTCTAGGCCTTGTTCGGATACGTTTGGTAGGAAAATTGGAAGAAGTTGAAGGTAGAGATATGAGAGAAGACTAAATGACATCTTCTTATAGTTCATACTCAAAAGATGTGTATGCACATTTGTATGCCTTCTATTTACATGGCTCAGTAAAAGATACCACCTATGTAACACTAATCATTACAGACTTCCTCTTTAGTATATTCTGTCACATGGACTTAGCAAAATTAATCTCAACAAATTTGAAAAAGAATTATCTACCTCGAAGACAAAATTAGAATTTCTGACACCTGTACAAAGTGCAGAACATATTAAGGAATAAAAAAAGCTCAGACATGGCCATAGCAATCTTCATGACTCCAATATACTGTGACAAAATGGCCAAGTTTAAAATATTTGAAACTCCTGACTCTTTATTTTGCATGCCTGTTTTCCCAACTGTGAAACTATCAATTTAAAAAAAATTTTCTCTGAAATGTTTCCCAACTCCCTAATTAATGCTGGTACTTAAATTAATTTTTAAAAAAATAGATAATTGATGACATTTATAGATTGCAGAATAAATCTGAAATGTATAAAACAAAAGCACATGTTCTTGGTTTGTTTGCTGTGTAAAGGTCACGAGGCTGACTTACAGTCCCCAAACGTTTAATCAAAGTTTTAGGTACTGTACTGATATAATTAAACAAACCATATACTTTGTTATTATTGCTGTTGTTTTAAACAGTACACTTTAAATTAGACATATTATCTTGCATGGGATACATTATTCTCACTCTTCATTAGAAGAGTGTTGGTCTTCTCCAAGAGAGAGAAGGGGAGGGAGGGAGGAGGGGGAGAGCGATAGAGAGACAGAAAGAGACATAAAGAGAAAAAGGAGAGAAGGAAACAAACAGGGATTGATCGTTGAATTCAGCCTCTGGATGGTACCTCCACTCCATGCTTGTGGGCTCCAGTCTGCTAGCAATCTTCCCTTCCCGTTTGCTCTGTGGACTAAAGATGATGGACCTGGGACTTGCCTAGCCAGACCCTGCAATTGCATCAACCAATTCTTTATAATCAACCTCTTTCTCTATCTCTATTTCTCTCTCTCCCTCTCTCCTTCTCTCTCTCTCCTTCTCTATCTCTTTTGACCTTTCTCTCTACAGGCTCTGCTTCTCTGCTTGAACCCTGACTGGTAATGAGTATCAAACTTTTAATAAAAATTGTATTGAAGAAAACTGAACCATAACTTAGAGACTAAGCTTCAATAGGGAGTTCTTAAAATGTTATTCTTATTAGTACTTTATTTGTTTAAGCAGTTTTAAGTCCACAGCAAATTTCAGAGGGAGGTATAGAGATTTGTCATATATCTCCTGTTCTCCTCTGTGCACAGTCTCTCCCATTATGAGCTCTTCCCACCAGAATGATACATTTGTGATCATTGATGAGCCTGCCTTGACTCATAATTATCACCCGAAGTCCACAGATGACATTAAGGTGCACAATTTGTGCTGTACATTCTATGAGTTTGGACAAATGTGTAGTGGCACATATCCATCATTTTAGTATCATACAGAATATTTCCATTGCCTTAGAAGTCCCCTGGGCTCTGCCTACTCACCCCACTACTCCCTCCCCTCCCCTGTAACCACTGATCTTTACACTGTCTCCAAGTTTTGTCCTTGACATAATGTAGAGTTGCAATCATACATATATGTAGCATTTTCAAATTTGTTCCCTTCGCTTAGTACTATGCATTTAAGTTTCCTTCATACCTTTTCCTCCATATCTATTTTCTCCAAATACTTGATAGCTTATTTCTTTTTAGTACAGAATAACACTCTATTGTCTGGATACACCACAGTTCATTTATGCACTCACCTACTGAACTGTGTCTTGGTGGTTTCCAAGTTTTCACAATTATTAACAAGTCTGTTATACATATCTGTGTGCAGGCGTTTGGGTGGACATTGCCTTTAATTCATTTTGGTAAATAGAGAGGAGTGCACTTCCTGGATCATATGATAAGAATATGTCTATTTTTGAAAAAACTTCCAAGTTGTCTTTCGATATGGCTATACTGTTGCACATCCACACTAGCAGTGACAGTTTCTATTGCTGCACATCCTCGTGCATTCGGCTTTGTTGATATCCTGCCTTTTGGCCATTCTAATAGGCATGTTGTTTTATCTCAATTTTATTTTAATTGGTGTTTCCCTACGACATTTGTCATCTGGATAACTTCTTTGGTGAGGTGTCTGCTAAGGTCTCTGGCCCATTTTTAATGGGGTTGTTTGTTTGGTGAAATTGGTGAAATTCAAGAATCCATGTATATTTTGGATGATAATCTGTTATCAGATGTGTCTTTGGAAATATTTTCTTCCAGTCTGTGTCTTGTCTTTCTATTCTTGACAGGGTCTTTTTTCAAAGCAGAAATTTTAATTGTAATAAAGTCCAGCTTATCAATTACTTATTTCTTGGATCTTGCCTTTGGTGTTGTATCCAAAATGCTATTGCCACACTCAAGGTCATCTAGATTTTCTCCCTTGTTACTTTCTGGGAGTTTTATAGTTTTAATTTTTTTTAAATTTATGTTTGTGATCCATTTTGAATTAATTTTCATAAACAGTTTAAGTCTGTGTCTAGATTCATTTAATTTTCTTTCCATGTGATAACTAGTTGTTCCAGCATCATTTATTAAAAACCTATATTTTTAAATGCATATTTCCATTGACTTTCACAAAGAGAAGGGGAAACCAATTTCTTTACTTCTTTTTTTAATGTATTAAAAAAAATTTTTTTTTTAATTTCTGAGAGAGAGAGAGAGAGAGAGAGAGACAGCATGAGCAGGGGAGGGTCAGAGAGAGAGGGAGACACAGAATCTGAAACAGGCTCCAGGCTCTGAGCTGTCAGCACAGAGCCCAACATGGGGCTCGAACCCATGAACCATGAGATCATGACCTGAGCCAAAGTCAGCCGTCCAACTGGCTGAGCCACCCAGGCACCCCTGGTCAAGATCCAGCACAATGATTTTTTTTTTCCCAAAGGGTCTAGAGGACGGAAATTATCTCACATTGAACTCAGGTCTGCCTCTTTATAATGCTGTCAATTTCATTTGTTCTCTAGGCATGCTAAATGGAATAAAATTAAAGAAACAAAGTAAACATTCTTTAAGAAATAATTTTCTCTCTGCTACAGAGACTGTGATGGAAATGTCACATTTCATAGTTATATTCAATCTCATAGTTTGTAGATTATGCACATTTCAGCAAATTTACTATAAATTATAGATAGATAATATATAGTTAATTTTAGGAGTCCATGGAATACCAATGTGATTTCCTCATGAAAATAAAAATACATTAGAAAGTTTTGGAAAATGAAAATGCTATGACAGGGGTTTTCTGGTATTTTGCATAATGTAAGAGTGAAGTCAATTTTAACTGCAGAGATTTGAAACTTACAAAATCATGTTCCCGGTGTTGCAAAAATTTGGCCTCAGTATCTTTTCTATCATTCAGTGTGGTACTCTTGTAGACCACAAGAATACCTCATATACATAATGAATATTTTAATGAGCATCTGATTCTAATCTTAGAAAATTGATTTCTTCTTCCTGTTTCATAATAGTATTTATATTGCCTAAAGGGATTTAATGATGACTATTTGTACCTCAAATTTCTTTAAGATTGAGTGTTAAGGTTTAAGATAGTAAATGAGGGGGGCGCCTGGGTGGCTTAGTCGGTTAAGCGTCCGACTTTCGCTTAGGTCATGATCTCGCGGTTCGTGGGTTCGAGCCCCGCGTCGGGCTCTGTGCTGACTGCCAGCTCAGAGCCTGTTTCAGTCTGTGACTCCCTCTCTCTCTGACCCTCCCCTGCTCACGCTGTCTCTCTCTCCTAGAAATAAATAAAACATTAAAAAATTAAAAAAAAAAGATAGTAAATGAGGTTACAACTTCATAACCATATCAAGTTCAAATAGTTGCATATTAGGTTTCTGAAACAGTGAGTATCTATAGCCCACAACACACAAGATACTTTGTCAATGTATAATTTTAAATACAATATTTTACAAATTGTCAAACAATGTTTTTACTTTCGGTTATTCCATAGGTGAAGAAAACATGCACAACTCTTTCAAGAAAAACTGATGGCCTAAGATTTGAAACATATTTGTAATTATTCATTTTAATGAGCTTCTAAAAGGTTATATACATTAATAAAATGGCCATATGCAGGAGGTGGTATATATACTTTGTCGTTATAGGAATTAGTTATAGGAAAATGGTGATGGATTTGATATTTTAGAACAGTTTTAGTTTCATTTAGAAGAATATACATATATTACATCTATATTTTTAGTAATACCTTTGTCTCTATGTAACAGCATAAGCAGTGTCTTAAAGAAATAAAAAAATATTTGTTCTACATAATATGCTGACAGGCAGAAGTCCAGGGCTGATGTAGCTATTCAGCTATGCCTTCAGTGATCAGCTCTTTCTATCTTTTCTGCCTGCCACCAAGAGTGGGTAGATCTCTATCATCCGCTTGCCAATTAATGGAAGTAAGAGTTCTGCTGTTCATCTGCATGTTCCAGAAAGGAAGAAAAACATGCTTAAGAGAAAAGGAAAGTTTCCTCATGACAAAATTATTTTCATTTGGGAGAATGCTCCATATTCAGGGACGTGCATCTATATCTCATTGGAAACTGGTATATTTTATGAATGAATCCCCCAGTTGGAAGGGATGTTATTAGACGGAGTAATTTGCTTACTAACTTCTACAGTTGGAAAAGAGATACAAGAAAAAGGTTGGTGATAGAGGTGGAGTGAATTAACATTGTCAAATCCTTTTGTTTTGTTCTGGTATTTTTTTTACTACTACTTAAAAAATGCAGTTTACAAACTTTCTCAGAATCTAGATTCTCAGAATCTAGTTGTTTAAAAATAATTTTGTTTGATTTTCAGATTTTATTTTCAAAATTTTCTAAGGGATTTAGGAAATGGTCCATTGTTGAGTTTGCCTCTGATCCACGTGGCATGGCAAAAGGTACGGCTCTTGAAAACATGTCAGGAGATGACAGCACAGAGCAGACAAGCTGTCGGAATTTCTGGCCATCTCACAAGGCTATAGAAGCAAATTTTTGAGTTTGGAGATGCCAGCGAGCTCCAAACTTGGTGGTTCAAATAACAGAAAGAATGAAGATGTAGAGAAGTACCATTCCAGTTCTCACCTGGAGGCATGGGTCCATTTCTTAAGCTGCAAAGGGCTAAGAGCTTTCAAGGAATTAAAGTCTAAAACGTAGAGAAGAGTTTTCTTCGGTCTGATAGTGCTTTGGAGACAAACATTGGAAACAGAATCTGCCAAAAAGGCAAAGATCTAGAATATCCCAGGTCCCAATGGGGAACCTTTGTAGGATAAAATGCAAATATAGGGATCAGTCAAAAAGAGAATTTTATAAAAACTGCATTTAACTCTAAGTGAGCTCAGTTCCTGTCCTGTCTACCACCCCCCCCCCCAAATAGACTAAACTCACTCCAGAGGAAAATAGTGTTATCAGAATTTTTGAAAGCATTCCATACATAATATCCAGCTCTACTGCATTGACCTCTGTAACCCAAAAAGATACGTTCAAGAACTAATCCTGGTACCTGTGAATGTGACCTCATTTAGAAACAGGGTCTTTGCAGATGCAGTTAAACTGAGATTAGATCATACTTGATGAGAGGAGGACCTAAATGCAATGGCTGGTATCCTCATAAGAAGAGAATAGGACACACAGGGAAGAAAGCATTAGGATACTAGAGTCAGAGATTAGAGCAGTGCAGCTACACGCCAAGACATACCAGAACTCACCAGTAGCCACCAGAAGTTGGAAGAAGTGAGGAAGGATTCATCTCTGGAGTCTTCAGTGGAAACATACCCCTACAGACACCTATTGGCCACTCAATTTGAGGGATTTTGTTACGGCAGCCTTAGGAAATTAACACACTAGCATTCTATTATATACTGTCAGGAACATTAAGAAATAGAACTGGAGAAAATCAACAGTGGATTCAGACCAACAAATGACACATTTATTATAATTACCACCAAAACTATGAAAAAAGTATCTAGGGAAATATGTAATGTGTTGGAAACATTTATCAGCGATTTAAGGTCTATAAAAAGGATCAAATAGAAAGTTAGAAATGTATGCATTATCTATGTGTTATATATGTATCACACACGTACATATATATATATTAGAATTAGAGAAATAATTTTACACGTTAGAATCAATGAAAAAGAAATTAATGTACATTAAAAAGACTAGTCGAAAGTATGCTCTCTGAACAATGTAATAAAATCTAGGAAAAAAAATACATGACATAGTAAAACAAAACAAAACAAGTCAAGAGTTGTATAATTGGAGTCCCAGCAAAGTAGGACAGAAATGAAGCAAAAACAGCATTTGAAAAGATAATGGCTAATACTTTTCTAAAACCTCTCTAAATACTCAAGGCACTCGTGAACACTCTTGATAGGGTGAACAAAAAGGAGACTGAGATTTCTGTTTCACAGTTAAATAATTAAGCTCTGGTCAGAGAAATAACATATAATAGGAACAACACAGAAAGCCCAAGTTTTAAAACAGGCAAAGATCTTAAATCCTCACTTAACAAATTAGGAATGCACATTGTCAACACATATGTAAAAAGCTGCTTAACCGTTTAAGTCACTACAAAAGAAACAGAATTGAAATTCTGCAATGTGAGACCACGAATGTGACAACCAGTCTAAGAGCCAAAGGGACAAGTCTGACAATGAAGATTGAGAAATCGCTACAAATGAAGCGCCTGAAATGCTCAAGTCATTGGTCACTCGCACTCAGATCACTTCGGAAAATTCTTTGTCACATGCTCTGATACAGCAATTTCCATCTTTAGGTAAATACCTATCAAACTGTTTCCATAGTTTACCAAAACGTATGGACAAGAATGTTCACAGCAGTGCCATTCATAATAAACAGAAAACTAACCCCTAATGTTGATCAATATTAGAATAGAGAAAGAGAGAGTATATTACAACAAAATGCCATAGAGCACTGAGAAGAAATGAACAATTGCTGTACTCACAACAGATTTGAATCTCACAAGCGCAATGTTGAATGGGTGAAGAGATACAAGTGTTTACTGAATAACTCCTTTAATTAAAAAAAAAAAAAACCTTGAAGACAAACAACAAATCTGTAGTGTTAGAATTCATGATAATGGTTAGTTTCTATGTGTGGTTTAATTACCAGGAAGGAGAAGAGTCGGAGTTCCTGAGGCGCTGATCATTTTCTCTTTCTCAGTCTGGGTGCCCGTTTCATGTTTGCTTTTATTTTGTTAAAATTTATCATTGTGTGCATTTTAATGCATATATATTTTCATTAAAAGCTTATTTAATAAATAAAATAATGCGAGTTAGAACCCATGATAACCAAGACAATTGAAGTGAGTGGTGGATATCAAATTATTTGGGTTTTAAAATCAGATGTATTTGGCCTTGAATGAAGGCAGAGCAATTTCTGGTCTCCGTGGCCTTGGAAAAATAACTTAACATGTCTAAGTATTCAATTTAGCCACATTAAAAGGGAAATAATAATACTTGTTTGAGGCATAAATTGTCTTCCACAGTAATAGAACTTAACATCATGTTGTGGATGAACATGTGCTTATATTTTAAAACAAACGAGCAAACAAATCAAAAGTATTTTTCATGGTGCATCACTGAAAATATTTTTAATTTCATCTCTATGGCCAGTGCCAGTAACTTTGTTAAAATTATGAGATACTAAGTTGAATAATTCACAGCTGGGCGTCCCATATTTTTATTTGCTAAATGTGGGGGAAAGGAGAGAGGCCCAGAGAGAGAAAGAAGTCACAGTTTTTTGTAGCCTAATCTCAGAAGTGACAGGCCATCACTTTTGCATATTTTATTTCTTCTAATAGAAGAGCTCAAAGCCATGAATTCTAGGAGGCAGGAATCATTGGGGGCCCGCTCAGAGGCTGTCAACTGCAACCCCCACCAGAGATCTTCACAGTCAAGCCCCCACTCTACTCTGTGCCTTCACCTTAAAATATACCCTGCCATCCCCTCCGCATCTGCCTCTGGCTCTGTTTCAGTTCTTTTTAGACTCCATGCCTCCAGTCACAGTGTCATTGTTCATACTTTTCCTTCTTCCCGGAAGGCGTTTCCCGTCACCTTTGTGTACTTAACTCTTCCTCGTCTTTTGGATTTTATGTTTATTTCATTATGTCCTATTTTTCTCAATTCCACCTTAGGTCTTAGGAGTAAGACAAGATAAAATATAAGATGCTTGGTTCAATGTGAACTTCAGATAAAAATGCATTTATGTTTCTTATCTGGAATTCAAATGTCACTGGCATTCTGTATTTTTATTTGCAAAATGTAACAGCTTTACTTTCTTTAATTCCTGAGTTCCAAAATCAGAGCTGGCCTATAAGAGATACTTCATAAATATGTGTTGGGTTAATAAGTGATAACTTTTATTTTAGGTTTTCAGAAGAAATGAGTTCTATAAATCAGGAGAACAATGTTTCTTACTTGCTTAATAACTTACGATGATTTAGAAAGTTTCACTTACTGTACTTTTAGATAGGTTTGAATGGATATCAACTATTCATTGTGATCTTATAATTTGTGTCCAATTTCTCTTTCTCCAGAAAATCCTGGCCCTATCACTCACCATCCAGTACAGAAGGTACACATCATGTAAGGTCATTTGAGAGACAGAATTGTAAAATACGAAACAAAACTTTGTAATTTCGATAGAGGAACATAATATTTCGGGCCTCAGTTCTTCAATAGAAGACTGCGTGAGTACGACTGATATGAGGACCAAGTGCCAATGAGAATAAAGCAGTGAGAGGCATGGCATGTAAAAGGTACTTAATGTTATCTACCCTTGAGTCCTTCCCTCCTCATCATGCACATGCTGTAAGTTAGCCAAGACAAAAACGTATCAGTCATGGTGAAAATAGGGAACCTCTAACAATCATGGAAGGCCTCAAAGGCAAAGAAAAACACATTGTCTTTTACATTTCCAGTTCATTTAGACCATCAGCCAAACCACTGTAAATAAAAGTGGTTGAGACTTGAATTAAGTTTGGTTTTTGCTTTATTTTACTTAAAAAAAAAATTCATCCATCCATCCATCCATTCATTCATCCATTCATTTATATTAGAGCTGAAGTATACAACAAATGTGCTTGGGAAAAAATGGGTATGTAGAGTATAAAGAAATGTTCTATGTAATGATTTAAATCTTCTGCTCTGACAGGAAATAATAATGAGCTTAAATAATGTCAGATTAGGAAACACAGAATCAGATGGATCACCATGCAAGAGTAGGCAAGCTGGTAGTGCACCTCCCCCCCCCCCAACACACACTGTATCATTTAATTACTGGTTCAGTGCTAGGTTAATAATCACTATCAAGTATCACATTTACTTAATGCTTTTCTGAGAAGATATCAACCATACACCGACATTGTAGTTTGAAATTTCTATCAAATAAGTCTGCTAGGCAGAAAGTTTATGTGGAGGACCTCATTATATGGTATTCAGGCAAATGCATAATTTTCTTGAGTTTTTATTTTATTGAGGTATAACTGACATGTACCATTACATTAGTTTCAGGTATACAATGTAATGATTCAATATTTGTATATATTAGCAAAGTGATTACCACAATAAGTCTAGTTAATGGCCATTTTTCCTTGTGATGATACTTTTAAAATCTACTCTCTTAAATTTATTATAGTAACTTAGTTAGTATAAATAATATTTAAAACAAAATAGAAATCTATAATTTTTCATACTTTATTCCTCCTTAGGAGGAAGCTTGTTAGGAAAACTGTCAGTCAAGACAGATAAAATGCACCATAGTTGGAGATTAGATTTAGGGTATTTTTTTTCAAAAATGAATTTAAAAATTTTAAAAATTCTAAACCATTATATTTAAATGTGTTACAAAATCTTATTAATATGTTCATCCAACATCCTATCTTTCAACAAATCTTATTACATCTAAACCATAGCCCAATTGTGCTGCCTCTCTCAACATTCACTGTTAATAACACACTGGCACAAGCCTCCATTATGTGACACTTGCCAGGACTACTTCCTGTTTGGTCTATAAGCTTATGTTCTTGGCCTTCCTTCAGTATGTTCTCCATTTAGCATCCAGAACGATCTTTTATAAACAGATCAGAGCATGCCACTCCCCTAGTGAAAAAGACTTCTCATCTTATAAAGAGTAGTCAACTGTTTTAAATGGCCTAGAAGGTCATTCACAACCTGGATCTTTCACACCTCACTGAATATTCTTCTTTCAGCCTAGGTTAGCAACACTGAATTTATGCTATTCCTAAAACATACCACATCCACTCCTGCCTCAGAGAATGCATGCTTTTAACTCTACATAGAATACACCTCCTGATATTTTACAGTGGTCATTCCACATCATTATTTATACTTCTAATCAAATGTCATCTTCTCAGGAAAAGTCTTCCTGACTACTTCATCCTAAACAGTACGATTTCATTCAAAGCAAAGAATTGTAGCAGACTAAGGTAAACAGTTAAGGAAGACCATATTTAAGGATACTGATATAGAGGGAAGAAGGCCACAACTGACTGTGAATTCGACTTCACTGAATCAAAAGAATATAATTTGTAAACAATCTTACAAATTATAAGGAAGCAAATCTTAGGAAATTTATGTTTATTAATTGGCTTTACCCAAAGGAAAAATAAACTTTTCATATTTCACAATAGGAGGTAATTTTACAACTTGGGAACAAGATCCTACTGAAATTAGGCTACTAACCTATCTTCTCATTGATGACATTTCAAAAGGATGGTTCTCAGGTCCTTGACAAAAAAAAATCTGGATGGTAAAGCTAGAAAGAGGCTTTAAAGGATATACATGTTAAAGAAGTAAAGAAAGAGTTTGTGATTACAAGTTTTCTGAGGTAAATGTTCACAAAAGGAAAGTCAATCACTTATGTATATACTTGCAATCAACAAGTGGAATTTGAAATAAAAAACACAATACCATTTACATTAGCACCCCCAAACAGGAAATACATCAGTAAAATTCAACAAAACGTGTACAGGATACATATGAGGAAAAAAACAAAACTCTGATAAACAAAATCAAAGATCTCAGTGAATGAGACATTCAAATGTAATAGAAAATTCAACATTCTTAAGACATCAGTTCTTTCCAACTTGATCTATAAATCCAAATCTGTCCCAACCAAAATCCTGGCAGATTATTTTGTGGATAAGACAAATTGACTTCAAAATTTATATGGAAGGGTAAAAGAGTCAGAGAAGCCAACGCAAATTGAAGGAGATGTACAAGGTTGGAGGACTGATACTACTCAACTTTAAGACTTACTACAAAGCTAAAGAAATGAAGACAGGGTGATATTGGTGGAAAAACAGACAAATACATCAATGGAACAGAATAGAGGGCCAGGAAAGAGAATCTCACAAATACGGTCAATTGATATTTAACAAAGGAACTAAGACAAGGAATGGAGCAAAGATAATAGCCTCTTTCACAAATGGTGCTGGATCGAGTAACATCCACATGCAAAAGATGAATCTAGAAACATACTTTACACACTTCACAAAAATTAACTCAAAATGAATCACAAAGCTACAATATAATGCAATATGTAGGCAATATCATGCAAAAATATAAAACTCATAGAATGTCAAGTAGGAGAAAACCCAGATGACCTTGTGTATGACAATGACTTTTCAGATACAGCACCAAAAGCATGATCCATGAAAGAAATAAACTGAACTTTATTAAAATTAAAAGCAGTCAAGAGAATGAGAAGATAATCCACAGACCAGGAGAAAGTGTAAGTGAAAACACATCTAATAAAGAACTGTTATCCAACAGTTAAGTCTTAAAACTTAACAATAAGAAAATAAGCAACCTGATTTAAAAATGAGCCAAAGACTTTAATGGATACTTCACCAAAAAAGATCCACAGATAGCAAAATTGCACATGAAAAGATAATCTATATTATATGTCATGAGAAAAATGCACGTTATAACAGCTGTGAGATACCATCACAAACCTATTTAGAATGGCCAGAGCACTGACAACAACAAATTCTGGTGAGGATGTGGAACTACAAAACTTCCATTCACTGTTGTTCAAAATGCAAAATGGTAAGTCACTTTGGAAAAAAAGTTTGGCTGTCTTATTCAAAACTAAACATACCTTCGCATGTAATCCAACAAGTATACTCTTTGGTATTTGCCCAAATGAGTTGAAAACTTATATCTACACAAAATCCTGCACATGCATGTTGATACAAGATTTATTCATGATTGCCAAAATGTGGACACAATCAAGATGGCCTTCAGTAGGTGAAGGGATATACTGTGGTACATCCAGACAATAGAATGTTATTCTGTGCTAAAAAGAAATAAAGTGTCACGTCCAATAAAAAGACATGGAGGAACCTTAAATTCATAATGCTAAGAATTAAATACTAATTTGAAAGGGCTATAATTGATTCCAATTATATGACATTTTAAAAAAGATGAACTATACAAACAGCAAAGAGATGAATCATTGACAGAAGGTAGGTTGAAGGAAGGGATGAATAGGTAGCAGGGCACAGAGGGGTTTTGGGGGCTGTGAAATACTTGGTATGATAATATATTGATGGATATGTGTCATTATACATTTGTCCAGACTCATAGAATGTACAATACTATGACACCAATGGTAAACCCAAGTGTCAACTATGGAAATTGGGTGATAATGATATATCAGTGTAGGTTCATCCATTGTAACACATGCACCATTCTAGTAGAAGATATTGATAATGGGGAAGGCTGTGTATGTGTAAGAGCAGGAAATATATGGCCAATCTCTTTACCTTTCTCTCAGTGCTGCTGTGAATCTAGAACTGCTTTAAAAAATAAAGTATATTAAACAATATGTATATTGTTTAAACAATATGTATATTGAAAGAAAGAAAGAAAGAAAGAAAGAAAGAAAGAAAGAAAGAAAGAAAGAAAGAAAGAAAAAGGAGGAAAGGGGAAGGAAAGGAAAGGAAAAAGAAGAGAAAAGAATAGAAGAGAAAGAAAGAAAAAGAAAAGAAAAGAAAAGAAAAGAAAAAAGAAAAGAAAAGAAAAGAAAAGAAAAGAAAAGAAAAGAAAAGAAAAGAAAAGAAAAGAAAGAAAAAGAAAAGAGGCTCTTGCATTCAGGAAGAAGGCTGTCTAAAATTAAGTGACACTGAGGGGGATGTTAAGGCTGTTTGGTCATATTCTATCCCCGTCACTTTATCTCCTTCACCTAGCTTTATTTTTTTCTTTTAACTTGGTTATAACTTTAGTTTTTCTCCATAGACCATATGTCTTATAACAACAGCAATTTGGCCACTGAGGTTCAGAGCCCTATCTCCATAACATAGATATATTCCTGGCACAGAGTTATTTTTAAAGTTAGAAAAATTAAAAGTAATTAAAAATTAGACTACACAATCAGTTTATTTTAAAAACATTATGAGTTGAGAAAACAAAAAAAAATGCTAAAGTATCACTGTTAAGGTCATATGGAATATCCACCAGAATGTATTCAAAGTTAATTGACAATTTTGAGGATAAGAAAACTAACAAAGCTGTTTACCTGTTATATTCTCAGCATCTGTATATACAATAAAACCGATGAGCTAACACAGTTTTTAAAAATACACTTTCCCTTTGCTTCAATATCTCAAAATCTCAATTATAGGGCCTCATAAAGGTGATGATAATACCAATGTTTGAACAAATCTGAAGGACAGGGTGAGAATGAGGAAAAATACTTTCATGGCCAAGAGCTCTTAGAAATCAGAGCCTGTGGGGGCACCTGGGTGGCTTAGTTGGTTAAGCGACCGACTTTCTGTTAGGTCATGATCTCACGGTTTGTGGGTTCGAGCCCCGCGTTGGGATCTGTGCTGACAGCCAGCTTGGAGTCTGGAGCCTATTTCAGAGTCTGTGTCTCCCTCTCTCTCTCTGACCCTCCCCTGCTCACGCTGTCTCTCTCTCTCTCCTAGAAATTATATATATATATATATTATATTACTCAGGCCTTGGTAACTCCTGACTTGCTATGGTAGCAGCAGCAACAAAAATATGGAAACATTACCAACTCTTTCTAGCAAATCCAAGCCTCAAATCAAGAGAATTTCAGAAATCTTTGAATTGATACAGTTCCCCCTGTGTGCTACTCAGACCAGTTTGCACCATCTTTCCTGGAATAAAAAATGATTTTTCTTCCCCTGAAGTGGGGTATGAGGATGGGGACTAAATTCCCTCAAGGTGGTAGAAACCTGCTTAGTAAAAAGAACTGAGAAGTGCTGCACATCTGATCCGAGGCTATCACTGATGACTAGTATGTTCTTCTTCTACTTCTAAAACTCAGTTCCCTTCACCTGGACAGCACTTCTGCTGGTTTGGTTTGCTTGTCTGGTTGTGCAATCAAAATCATAGACTCTGAGGGGCATTTGTGTCCTCAGTGGTCTTACTCCTATTGGGGTACAGTTGCTGAAATAAACTGTTTATGGCTGTCAATAGGTACAGAAGCCCCAAGACACACCCCAGTAAGTGCATCTGGTTACAGACACGCTCCTCTCTACTCCTGTGTGGTAGCCGCCCCAGAGGTTCATGGTGACCAGAATGGATTATCCCTGCCAGTTTTGTAATATGTTTACCTGCTTTCTGGTCCTTTGGTGAGAGGGTACTGATCACTAAAGTGATCAGATGGTAGTCATAGCTCTCAGTTCAATGGGACCTGACAAAGCTTTCTGCCCATGGAAACCAGAACTTCTGACTGAGTAAATTTTTGGATGGAGATGCATAAATTTCACAATTACAGCCCTGAATGTGGAAGTGATAGAGCTCAGATCTTTGGCTACCCTGTGGTTCCCATACCTACATATAGTAGATACTAGGGACATAGTCATTGGGTCAATACACACACACCTCATGATGGAGACAGTGTCCCAAAGCCATGAGTTACTTTCCCTGTTTTGGCAGTTTTAGCTGAGACTTCAGATTGGCTCTGTGTGGCTAATAATGCACATGATAAGACAAGTGAATACCATTGCCATCTGTCATAAAATAAGTTTCTTGTTCTGGGGTGTGTATGTTGAATATTAAGTCCCCAGAGCTGCCATTCTGTGAACAGAGAAACAAATTTCTATCCAGGACAAGTATTAATTCTGGTCATGAAATATTTCTGCCTCCTCTCAGGAACAGGGAGACTGGGACCAATTTAGCTGATAGTTAATAGATATCAGAGAAGTTTCATGAAGAAATGATGCCCTATTGAGGATTTAGCTTTGTTCTCTGCTGTTGTCTGGAACTATACCGATAGCTGCATCAGCCCTGATGAAGTAGAGCTATGGTATTGGATCCATGCATAGCTGTCACCATGGATGCCCCTTATGGGCCAGGGATCAAGCAGTGGAGGGTCAAGGGCTGAGGCTGGCCAACATCCAAAATCAAGTCATCCTGTCCACCCAATAGTTGAGAGTCTCCTCTTGTTTGGATGCTCTCTGGTGGTTATTAGCTAACGTAAGTTCTATATACTTTGTATCCATCTCCATGGGGACATGCACACAGCTCTTCTTCATACTACTTTGTTCTCAATTTCCCAGGCTTTGTCCTTCCAGCCCGCTCACCATTGGCCAACCAATTCACTAGTGCTCAGAAGTAACTGCACATCCATCCTCTGACTGATTCTTCACTGGTACCCAGTGAACAACCTGTATGCTACTTACAGCTCTTCCCACAGGTAGAAATTCCCTCCACAACAGTTAACCACTTTTGTGAAGGCTGTAGGTTGACAGGCATCCAATGCTGACTACCACCAACATGAGACACCAACCACCATGGGAAACAGATCCAAGTTATTTGCTTAATTGCTCTTCTGTCAGTTGGCCATAAATTTGAACTGACGGAGAAGGACCAGTATAACAGATCTGATGACAGGAGTGATAAATACATGAGCCACGTGCTTATGCAATTTACATATGCTTTCTCAATTTTTCCTGGCGCATTCCAAATACACCATTTCCACTTGACAATAAAATACCAGTGCATCTGCCTTAATTATGCTTGGTGGATCTGATAATCTGATAATGCACAGCTCACAGGGAATAATCACCTGGAGTTCCATGGTCAGGGACTTTATGAAAATGCAAAGCACAAGAAGGGGTATTTGTAGTTAAAGGAAGGGATAGTCCTATGACACAGAATGGAATGACCATACTACTCAACCTTATATGTCTGCTCTGAAACTTTCATATAGGGGCCTGTCAGAAATCCTGAACAATGGGGATATCTATAGCATTATTTGCATTTGGTTATACAGTCTAAGAAATAAGGCAGCTTATACTGTAACTCAGACCTATTGTAGAGCCCCTTCTTTCCTTAGGCAACATTAGGAATTATTCATCTTCTATATTATTCAAGGGTCTCCAGAGAAGCAGAAGAGTATATCTGGAGGTTTATTAGAAGAAATGACTCATATGGCACATGAGTGGCTCGGCCAGTTGGCAGTCGACTTCAGCTCAGGCCATGATCTCACGGCTTGTGAGTTTGAGCCCCACATCAGGCTCTGTGCTGACAGCTCAGAGCCTGGAGCCTGCTTCAGATTCTGTGTCTCCCTCTCTCTGCCCCTCTCCTGCTTGCACTCTGCCTCTCTCTCAAAAATAAATAAACATTAAAAAAATTTTTCTTAAAAGAGGAAATGACTCACTTGATTATGGAGGCTGAGAAGTCCCATGATTTGCTATCTGCAAGCTAGCAATCCAGAAAAAGTTGATGGTGTGACTCAGCCAGAATCCAAAGGCCTGAGAACCAGGGGACACTACGGTGTGAAATCCCAGTTTGAGGGCTGGAAAAGATGAGATGAGATATCCCAGCTTGACCACAGAGGCAGGGAAAAGAGTGAATTTCCTCTTCTTCCTTCTTCTATTCCACTCAGGCCCTCAATGGATTGGTGGATTTACTTTGCAATTTACAAAACTGATTCAAATTTTAAAGTCATTTGGAAATACCCTCACAGCCACACCCAGAAATAATGTTTTGTACAAGAACCTATGACCAACCAAGTTGACACATAAAATTAATCATTCACCATCTCAATGACTTATAAATAGATTAAGCGGTGTTTCCATGCTATTTTTGAAATCAAAGAGTCTTGGAGCAACTGGGTGTGACTCAGTTGGTTGAGCATCTGACTCTTGATTTACGGGCCAGGTCACGATCTCACAGATTCATGAGCTTGAAACAGCTTTGCACTCACAGCACATGGATCCTGCTTGGAATTCTCTCCCTCCCTCTCTCTGCCCCTCCCTCTGCTTATACTCACATGTGTGCTTTCTCTCTAAACAAACAAGCAAACTTAAAAAAAATTGAAATCAGAGTTTGACAAAGGACTCTACTTGTGAAGAGTAACATTTTGTCTTCCAATTTAGAGAAGATGTTCAAAAAGCTTGCATTTCTGGTCTAAAAATGTGCCGGTGTTGCAGGCTTCTGAATCATTCTGGTGTTTTGGAAAGCAGAAGAGTTCCTCCACTGTTTCTTCTCTCCCTTAGCACAAGTTCACTGAGTGAGAGTGGTGACAGTCTAGAACTTCAGTAGAAATAGAAGGTCCCAAGGGGAGGTAGGTGTTTGTGGGGGTAGCACTAGTGGAGGTGTGAGAGATCTGTCCCAAAGACACTGATAACAGATCAAGCCTTTGCAAGGGCCTCTCCAGGCAGGAAGCAAGGCAAACGTGCTGATCTGTGGCATTCATAATCTAGAACCCACATATGCATATTTACCACTTTAAGTTTTTATATAAATTAATATCTTCTTGGTCATATTACATATATAGTGCAATTAATTGTTAGTCATTAATTTATTACCTAATAATCATCAGAGATTGGGAGGCAACTTGATATGAACATAGAGGTGAGGAGAAGGGCATTCCCAAGCAGAGAAGGGATTATCTTTTAAAATATATACATAGTATAAAGCTAAGACTGGCAAGACTATGACAAATAGGTCAAAGATCAAGGTAGAAAAAAGTTAGTGACTTAATCGTCTGCATTCATTCTAATAGCCAGCAGTATCATCATTTGTATTTTCATACCCTGCATAGAGTTCAGCCATTATTTGGAAGAATTTAATAGTCTTGATAGTGATTATTTTATGCAATATAATATGAAAAATAATAATATGAAACATATATGATAATAATTAAAATTAATTATCTCCAGGATATCATCTATGCTTTCAATCTTAGAGACTTAAAACGAATTTTAAATAGCATTTATAGGTCCTATCAGGTAACAACACCTTCTTACTTCTCATGATAATTGTTTCTATGAAAGCAGAATATATAAATAAGAACAATATTTTAGTTCTAAATGAACAATTACATTATTAAGTAATATTGTTTACTGAACACACATGGATTGCCATTTGGTATAAGAGAGACCTTTAAAAAGATTGAGGTAAAGATTTGTAAGTAACACAAATAGAAACGACTTGAAAGTTCATGCAATATGTCAGTGAGTACAAATTATATAGTATTTCTAATTTTAGCAACTGCAATCAGACTCCAATTAAACAAAATGAAACAGTTTATGGAGGAAAGACAAATAGTTTTTAAAAATTTAAATTCAACACTAGGATTTTGGCTTTAACATACACTTCCACATGGCCTTACCACAACTTGTAGATAAAAAAATCATTCTCTATCTTTCTGGCCTTTCACATAATGGATATGTTTGAATTGGGTCAAAGGTACATGTTTTATAGGAGACATATTCTGTCCTTCTGTATCTGAAACATGGGAACCTCGAGACCTTCATTTGCTTCTCTTTGGGTGTACATTTTGGATATAAAGAAAAAGATAAGAATTTACATGTAAGTTTTCACTGAAACTTTTACCCTAGATTTAACACAATACCTATCAATCACATGCCAAAAGCACTTTCTAAGGAGACTAAAGAAAAGAAACTCGTTTCTGAATTATTTAGTCCTTGTCAGTCAGTACCTGACAGTATTGTTATATTCTCCCACATTGTCTACTTTGTATATGTAGGAGTTACTTTGTCATCAGATATTAGAAGATGATAGGCCACAAAAAGTATATGCTTCCCACACAGATGTATCAGGAGTTTGAGGGAAAGTACACACATGCGCGCGTGTGCACACACAAACGCACACACACAGAAGAATGCATTCTTTTCTCATTCCTAGGGTATTATTTGGATGTGTTTCACTCTTTGTCAAGCTATTAAATCTTACCTTAAAACTTCAATATTTGTTCATAGAGCAAACATTTGAAAAGCAGAGCAGCCAGCTTCTGTTCTGTGATCAGTTTCTAGTAAGCTTTATACCAAGAGCATCATGTGCAACACCCCTCCTCGACAACCCGAGTGGTAGATGATTGTGCAGTGGTCCGACTTCCACATACATCTTTTTGTGCATGGGAATGCACCAAGTCGTCCTGCGTCACAGGAAGCTCAGATTGGGGATGACTTGGGGCACTCTCCTTGTGGAAAATTTCCTGCCAACAAATCCATACCCTATTAGGCTATGTAGGTCCATCTGTAGAGATGTAAACCAATCTATCAGGCAGTATTTCACCATAAATTTTCACTTACTATGAACTGTTTCAGTTACATTATGGCAGAAAATAAAATAATTAAAAGGTCATTTGGAAGAACTGTTTCTTTTACATCAATAAATCCTTGGTCTCCATACAATTCAACAATCCTACACATACTGCCATTGATGTTAGAATATTAATCTAGATATAGATTCATCTCTAACCCAAATGCCTGTTAATATCTGTTCTAACTTGAAAACATACACACGTAGCACATCATAGTATTAATCTTTTAACAGTAATATAAAAAGAGAATATTTCTATATAGTTATAATGTATGTGGGCATCTTATTTCCCTTTTCCCACTAATGGTCATCAATCAGAGAGCTGTTTGCTCTTAAACTGCCTTTTTACATTGTCAAGGGTATATCTTTCTCTTTTATTTTTTTTTTGAACTTGTGAATTTATTTATTTATTTATTTATTTTACAAATAGTTTATTGTCAAATTGGCTTCCATATAACACCCAGTGCTCATCCCCACAAGTGCCCTCCTCCATACCCATCTCCCCCCTCCCCCCCAACATCCATCAGTCCTTAGTTTGTTTCTCAGCATTCAAGAGCCTCTCATGGTTTGCCTCTCTCCCTTTCCCTCACCATTTCCCCCCTTCTTCTCCCCATGGTCCTCAGTTAAGTTCCTCCTAATCCCCCTATACGTGCAAACATGTGATATTTGTCTTTCTCTGCCTGACTTATTTCACTCAGCATAATACCCTCAAGGTCCATCCATGTTGCTGCACATGGCCAGATTTCATTCTTTCTCATTGCCATGTAGTATTCCATGGTATAGATAAACCACATCTTCTTGATCCATTCATCCATTGAGGGACACTTAGCTAAAACATGGAAAGAGCCTAAGTGTTTACCTTTCTCTTTTAAAAGCTGAGTTTGTATCGCCTGCCACCAACCACAGACACTTTTTGTACTTTGCTGTGGTGTATAGCTAATAATGAGCTACAGAATTGCATAACTCAGCAAAGTGATGAAAACTGAAGCATATAGCGAAATCCCAAGTTCTTTATTAAGAAAGTGGGCCCCATCACCCCAGCTTTCAGACTCTGTCCCTTTTAGTCTTTACTGGTTATTTTGCAAAAGCAAATTCTGACATCTGGAAAGAGTACTAGAATATTATGAATGTAATGAAATATACTTTAATGCTGTCTTCTTTATCGCAAGCATTAATAAATCTCCTTTCTCCTATAGGAGTAAGGAGGTAGAGTTATTAATTTCATTTTCAGCACCTATGAAAGATAGTCCACTTATATGAGAGGCACCACAGGACTGAATAAGTAAGACATAGAGTTAGGATTTTGGTTGTTTTGGTTTTGTCATGCAAATACATGCTAGACATAAACTTAGCAAGACTTCCTTCACTTGTAAAATGGTGATGAAATAAGAGACTACCATCTGTAGAAACAGCCATAATCTCTCATCAGGATTTAAAAAAAAAAAAGGCAGTTTTCAGTTCTTGGTCATTTTCAGCTCATGGTCCTGCTCCAAACAGCAAACACTGTGTGTTTTCTGGAATGTTCTGCATACTTCCAAATCAGATTAAAGAGTTATAAATGGTAAAATGGTGTTAACACTTGAAAAATTGTTTTGCTTCAAATTTCCTCGAGCATTGAACATGTTGGTGAACAAAATGAAAATTAAAGCTTTGTATAATTCAGTAAAAGACAGAAGGACTAAATTTGCCTTTGGATATTTTTAATTAAGTAAAATGTGATTATCTTAATTAGATAAATCTACCATTTCAGCCAAACTTTATTTTTAAGATTTTGAGATGATTTTCTCAATATGATTTTGGAAAGAACACCGTTCAATCTCTTACTCAATTCTCACTTTTCAATTTTGGCAATGCACTATTTTACAAAATAAATACCCTAGTGAAGAGTTACTTTATAATATATCAAACAGCATATGAGACTATGCAAACACACATATTGTAGTGTAAAAATGTATGTCTGTGTCCACATTAGTGTGTCTCTTAAAAGAGTGGAGAGGGAGTAGTCTAATGCGATCACTAGCTCAATAGCAGATCCTATTTGCCCATCTAGAAAGGTTTCTGATACTTCATAGTAAGTACCTAAATTATTAAATAAAATTATAGACAAATATTTCAGAGTAAAATAATTGGTTCCTAATAAATATTTGTTGAATTTATTTTTTAAAATGTTTCTTTATTTTTGAGAAAGAGAGAGAAAGACACAGTGCAGGCAAGGGAAGGGCTGAAAGAAAGGGAGACGGAATCTGAAGCTGGTTTCAGGCTCTGAGCTGTCAGCACAGAGCCCGACATGGGGCTTAAATTCACAAACCGCAAAGATTGTGACCTGAGCCGAAGTTGGATGCTCAACCAACTGAGCCACCCAGGCGCCCCACATTGCATTTTAAAATACGATTTCACAGTATGTTTGAGCCCAGGACTAAACATAAGAATGAGACAAACTCAGTGGTTTGACTCATCTGCCTCAACCCACAACACTCAACCCATGGCCATCAAGCCATTTGGATGTGTGTAAGTTGCAAGTTTCTTGGCAAATTCACATGTCTTGCTAATTCTTGGCATACTCATGACATTTGTGGTGAGATTACCTTTTAATCAATATGAAAGGGACATTGGTTTTATATTTAAATTATTAAAGTAAGTGTCACCAGTATTACTAAACCCCATTGTGGCAAATATTAACTGTGTGCTACATGCAGGCGGGGGGAACAAAGAGAGTTTTTGTTTGTTTGTTTTTAAATTATCTACGTAATTACTTATCTATATCCTTCCTACTAAATTACAAACAGCTTTCAAATAGGAGGTGTGTTTTCCCCACTTCTTTGAATCAGCAATATTTGACATACTGCCTGAAACATGGGAGAATTTTAATTAGTTTTAGAATACTAAAGTGTTTTAAGTATAAAAGAAAATGTGTGTGTGTGTGTGTGTGTGTGTGTGTGTGTGTTCATCATATAATAAACAATGCCACATGGATGGACACATGAATAGTAAATGCAAAGTAGAATTCTTCCCTAGCGTTTAAGCATAGGTTTCTGGGTCAAACAACTTTTATAGAGTCCTAGGTACATGTATTTACAAAATTATTGTCACTTCAGTATATTTAAATTTTCTCTCTATAAAAAATATACCATGTACTCTGTAAAAGTATTTAAATTAACACCTAAGTATCTTTAATAAAAAATATTTAATTTGGGGCACCTGGGTGGTTCAATTGGTTAAGCATTGACTTCTGCTCAGGTCATGATCTCCCAGTTCATGAGTTTGAGCCCTGCTTTGGGCTCTGTGCTAACAGATCAGAGCCTGGAGCCTACTTTAGTCTCTCTCTATCATTCTCAAAAATAAATAAACATTAAAAATTATTCAATTTAAAGTTTACACATTATGTTGTGAGGCTTACCTCATTACAGAATGTTCATTGCCTATGAGTGAGTATGTGTTCTTATTTCTGTGACAAGGGAAACATGACCATAATTCTATTTACCATCTTTGTGGCTATTAAAAAATAGGTTTTAGCTCTGAAATTAAAAGGGCTTGAAAGTTTTCACTCCTGTATTTAAACCGAGGAATTGCAAAAACAAAAAAAACAAACAAGAAAAATCTTAAAATCAATACCTTTCTTAAACCAGAGAATTAATTTCATAGGGAAAACACACTGAGTGTAATAAAATTTGAAATAATCTACATCTAAGCATGCCCTATTCAGACTGCAGAAAAACAAAGGCAAAGAAAAAAATCTTGAACAAACCCAGAGGGAAAAATGCATCTTACCCATAAAATAACAAGGGTGAGAATTACATTAGATTTCTCTTTCTAAACCAGGCAGATGAGAAAAGAATGTAGTGAATATTTTCTGTGTTGAATGAAAAACTATCAACCTAGAAATCTGCATCCAGAAAAACTTACCCTTTAAAATTCAAGGAGAAATAAGGAATTTTTCAGACACACCAAAACTGAGGGAAGCCATTGCTCGCAGACTGCCTTCTAGGATGTACTAAGAAAAAAAAATAATACATTTTTTTAAAAAGTCTTCAGGGAGAAGCAGAATGATATAGGTATGAAGCAAGATTGAATAAGGAAAGAACAGTGGAGAAGGAATAAATCAAGCTAAAATAAAATCTTTTATTTGTCCTATTCTTAAAGATCTAAGAGATTGGTATTTGTTTAACATCATAGTATTAACAGTGTTTGGATGGATAAATGAAATGAGTGGTAGCAATGCCATTGGTATGGGAGAGAGGAATTGAGAATATGCCCTTATAAACTATCTGCACTATACATGAAGTATAATACTGTTATTAGAAGGTGGAGTCAGATTAATTAAAACTATGTGTTGTAAAATATAGGGAGTCCAGTCAATATTCAAGTATAATTGATGACTAAAAGAGGAGATTAAATGGAATCAGATAAGAAGATCAATAAAGCCAGAGACCCCCAGAAGTGAGGAGAAAAATGAAATAACCAACATGTGCAATAAATGGAGAACACTGCCAACAAGATAAAATATTCATTCAACTCTATCAGTAATTGTTGAAGGTGTGAAGGCTCTAAGTACACCAAAGACACATTGTCAGAATTGGTAAAATAAAAGACTTAACTCTATGTTTTCTACAAGATACCCACATTAAATATAAAGACTCAGATATATTAGAGGGTCAGAGAAATACCATGTTTACACTAATCAAAAGATAGTTTGAGTAACTCTTATAATTTTAGACAGAGAAGACTGCAGAAAATGGAAAAGGAACTGAAATAAATACGGGCATTACATAACAATAAAGGAGCTGATGGGGCAGCTCAGTGGTTCACTCCATTGGTTAAGAGTCTTAGGCTCAGGTCAGAGTCTTATGGTTTGTGAATGTGACCCCTGCCTTGGGCTCTGAGCTGACAGCTGGGACCCTGGAGCCTGCTTAGGATTCTGTGTGTGTGTCTCTCTCTACCCCCCTCTATCTCTCTCTCTCTCTCTCAAAAATAAATAAACATTTAAAAATAATAATAAAGAAGCTGATTCTCCAAGAAAACATACAAATTCTTAATATGTGTGCTCATAACACCCTGTGTCAATAGGATGCAGCAAAAATTGATAGGTCCTGAAAGGAGCGATAGACAAACCACTATTATAATTGGAGATTCCAGAACCCCTCTTTCAGTCATGATGGATCAAGCAAGAAGGGGGATAGACTCATCTATCTATATCTATATCTATATCTATATCTATATCTATATCTATATCTATATCTATATCTATATCTATCTATATCTATCTATATCTTTATTGCCTATCATATATCTGTAAATATAAGTATATTTAATTAATATAAATATATTATAAATGTAAATATATTTAATTAATATAAATATGTATATTTATAAAGCATTCCCTTCATGGAGCATACATTCTAAATGGAGAAAAATATGACAATGTTTAGTGTATCAAATGGCAATAAATGACTTAGAGAAAAAAACTAGGAGAAAGTATGAATTGTTGAGTGCAATGGTTTGAATTTAAATAAAAACATTGGAAAAAGCTTAACGTGATGGTAGGAATTTAGGAAAGCCAATCGGATGGCTGAAACAGGCTCCTTGGGTATCTGGGGGAAGAATATTTCAGGCAGAAGAAACAGTTCAAAGGTAATGTACCTTCATTGTATCACTCAGGGTTTCCTTTCTTAAATGGGATCACTAAGCAATTACTACATGTATTTGTCTTTCCTTCCTAACCACTCTAAAATTTATAGTAATATATACAAAGATTTGGTGGAAAATAGATGAGTTAGTGAAACACAAGAAAGGGTTCTTTATAGAATGGAACACAGATTTAGTTTCTGCAAAGTTGCTAAGCTGAGTGGATCAGGTGATAGGAAGTCAAAAGCCTTGATACGCCTTTTTATTTTTTTCTACCTAATCCCAAACTGTGAAACTGTAATTATATGACACTGCAGCATACCATAAAAGGTTAGATCAGAGGTTCTCTGCCTTTGACCAAATGTCATTTATTATATGACTTATTTAACACAAAATAGTTTCAATTTGATCTTTAATATAAATTATAGAGATTGTAAGAGGATAAAGTTTGAGCCTGCAGTATATTACCATTTACAAAGGTCCTTGTAAAGTTGCCAGTGGAAATCCATAAGTCATCTAGATGCTGCTGTTGAACACCTTTTTAGAATTGTAGTGAGAATAAGGAAGTTGGAAAGGAATTACAAATAATGAATAACAATATTTCAAATAAAAAAAGTAAATTCTACTGAATACATGATGCATCGCATGATGCTGGAAAAACACTTAATCAATATGAGGGTATTTCCATTTCATAAGCAAGTTAAAACTTTTTAATCCAAAAAAAGCATATAATGGCCATTATAGAGTAAATACTAATGAAGTAACTTTGTGAAGAAAAACCTTGTTCTTAATTAGGTTTTAGCAGACTTCCAATTTCTAGTGATGGCTTCAAATAAAAATTAACTGAAAATCATTGTTCGGGGATGTCATTATTTTCAAAATTATATTTTCTATCTTTTATGGATACAATTTATAATTATTTACAGGACCATGCCCACTAAACTGAGTAAAAATTTAATATGGTTTGACAAATTAATGGATGAATTCCTGAAAACTTGGAAACTTTATTGACTTACTGACCTTTGGGAAAAAAAAATGTAGCTGAATAGAAGATGATCTTTAATGCATCACACACATAATTTTTGAGACTGTTTTGTCTCCTGTATTAAGTGGGTAGTCTCTACTTATATGTTTCTCAAATTGAAAAAATTAAAATTGACTATTGCTTAAAATTACAGATTTGCAGATCATAGATTATTTAATATTCAAGATGTTCTTGTTTTCTAAATCTCAAAAATGATATTCAATTACTTTATGGGGTAGGATTTCATCTTCCTTCAATATATGGATAATACTGCTATTATATCATATGTGTTAACCTGACATATTGGACTAAATAAAATCTGCATGACTAATTATTAATTTTATTCTACATAAAGCTATTTATTGGATAAACAATTTCCATTTAATGGGAGATTATGGTTAAGCATGTATTTGATACATTACTTACCTCTTTAATTCTATAAATGATTATACATACGTATAATGTAGTAAACTAGAAATATAATATATACATATATCTCATATATATATCATTGTAGAACTGTATTAAATGCTGCATAAGAAACCAGTATAAGGTATGCATTTTTCTAATTGCGATCGATACCTAGATCTTCTTTAAGACTTGTTAACTTTTGTGAAAACAACAGTGGCATGATACAGAATTTAATGACGTGCTATTAAAACCTGCTGCAATCCACAAATGGAAGAGGAAAAAAAAAGACATTTGATCAAGGTCACACCAGGATTAACTCTATTTTTGTAAAAGAGTGCCTGGGGATGTTTAATATCCACACATGGCAGACGAGACCTTGGTTTTATAGTCTCACCTGAAAGACCCTCACATACTCTATTCTGTAATTAATTTACTTCAGAAAGGATGGAGGTTAAGACAGGTGGGATTTGGAAGGAAGCTGAAATTCTACAACTGTGCACTGAGAACTTAGCAAGATTCAGTTTGCAGTCATGTATTCTTAACCTAATGAAAGTATATGTATAATTCACCTGTTTCTTTCATTTCCTCTATTTTTATGACAGTAGGTGCTTATGGAGCAAGGCCTCAGCCCAAGCTGGGCCCCCACCCTCCCACAGACTCTGGGGTGTTATCTTCTTTGATGAGGACATTTCAAAGAGATGGTTCCCAGGTCCTTGAGGAAGATATTCCCAGGTTGCTAAGCTGGTGAGAGGCTTATTTAGCTTTTGAAATGATTTACATACATTTCAAAGAGACTGAGAAGGAGCTTATAATTACAAGTTTTCTAAAGTGAATGCTCTAGGAAAATAGCATGGCGAGAAATCACTTCCCTAATTTTCAACAGAGAAAATAAAGCCTCTCATTTTTAATTTGTATGTATCCAGACAGCTGTTTTTCCTATTTCCAAATTGTTTTCTGTTTTTTTTATTGTGGTATAAATCACAGTGATTTATCTATTTTTATGTCAATACAAGTCTCCCAATTTTTGTAGATTTTGAGAAAGTCTTGAAATCTAGTAATATACTTCTACAAATTCTCTTACCTTTTAAAAGATTGTTTTCACTAGTTACTTATGCCCTTTTTATTTTCCCATTAATTTTTGAATATGACCATTTTTTTCATAAAAAACACCTGCTGAGATTTTGATTGGAATTTCATTGAAATTATAGATTACTTCAGAAAGTATTGCTAACCTAACAATATTAAATTATCCAATCATGAAGGTGACATATTTTCCATTTATTTGTCTTCTCTAATTTCTCTCAGCAATGTTTCCTAGTCTTCAAAATATCTACCACATACTTGATTATACGTTTTGTATTTTACAAGGCCAATGTAAATGACATATTTATGACATTTTCCATTAGCTTACTGCTATTACGTAGAAGCACAATCAATCTATTATTTTGTTGCCCTTGCTATTCACCACCTTACTTCTAATTACTTCTAATAATTTCCTAGGAGTGGATACATACATAATTAATCATCAACAAAATGTTTTATTTTTTCTCTCCAATCTTTGTGACTTTCACATGTACTTCTTGCTTGACTGCATGTACTATAAGTACCAGGCTAAATAGCAACATTAAGAGTGAGTAAGGTTTATGGATATTAAGGAGGGCACTTGTGATAAGCACTGAGTATTATATGTAAGTGGTGAATCACTAAATTCTATACCTGAAACTAATATTACACTGTTAAGTAACTGGAATTTAAATAAAAACTTGAAAAAAATGAGTAAAAATTTAAAAAAAGGAGTGGGTAAGGTAAATAGTATATAGTACATTTAATATGTACTAATATAGCATTGCTTATCAAAGATCTATTTTTAAAAAGTAGGTGGGGGACACCTGGGTAGCTCAGTCGGTTGAGCATCCAACACTTGATCTTGGCTTAGGTTATGTTCTCATGGTTTGTGAGTTCTAGCCCCACACTGGGTTCCTTGATGACAGTGTGAGGCTGCTTCAGATTCTCTCTCTCTCTCATTCTCTCTCTGCTATGCCCAAAATAAATACACTAAAAAAAAAAAAAAAGAGTAGGTGGCATAGGCAGGACATCTGAAGTTAAAAAATTTAAGAAAGTACTCATTGCTGCCCAATGCAGACCCTGTACTTACAAGAGCCTGAAAGTGTGCTGCTTTATGAGGGAGTTGCCTCGACACAGTTGGGAGAGAATCATTTTTTAGTTTACTCCTATATTCCAGAAGTATAGTCATCCTTATGACTGAATTTTAATTCCTTCTGTTGTATAAATAAATAAATAAATAACGATCTTTAGTTGCAAAATGATTATTACTTTAGTTTATATGAGGTTTATATTTAGTTTATGCTAGTATATATTAGGTTTGAATAATATCACAATTATGTTAAATATTTTGAAGAGGCTCTTATATTTTCAGCCTAAATTTATATATGATAATAGTACATAAGAGAGTTAGGATCATGGTATTTTCCCACATTTCATGCATAGTTCAGATTGTCATGTGTTAGATTTGGAACGGAACATGGAAATCATCCAAAAAATTAAACAAACAAAGAAACAAGCTACTATTTACTAATCTTCTCTTCTAAGCACTATACCTATTTGGATATTATTTTAAATAAAATTTATATTTAAATTAAGTCTTTGCAAGAGCAATTTATTTTTATTTTTTTAAATAAATTTAATGTTTTATTTATTTTTGAGACAAAGAGAGACAGAGATGAGTGGGGAAGGAGCAGAGAGAGAGACAGGGACACAGAATCCAAAGCAGGCTCCAGGGTCTGATCTGTAAGCACAGAGCCTGATGCAGGACTTGAACCCACAAACTGTGAGATAATGACCTGAGCCAAAGTCATATGCTCAACTGACTGAGCCACCCAGACATCCCGTTCCCAAGAGCAATTTAAATTAGGTATTATCAATTTCTACTTTATAAATAAGAAAACTGAAAGCCAGAATGGAAAAAAAAATCACTCAGCTACAATCTCACTATCGGTTATTGGTAGAGAAAAATCCTTGAGAGAAAGTATTTTTAATTTTAATTTTTTAAAAATTTTATTGGTGTATCCCAAAGCCTAAAAGAGTGCCTAACGCATAATCGGCACTCAATTAACATTTATGAAATGGATAAAATAATTTTGATGCTTGGGTAATTTTCATTTCCATTGCTCTTTCTGCTGGTAATGGTAAGTATCTAATAACACATCCTAAGTGAAAATAATCGTCATATTTAGCAGTTATATTTATGGCATATCTGTTTATTGGTAGTAACATAAGGCATTAAGGATTTGCTTTCATCTTGCAAATTCACTTGGGGGCTATGATGTGCTGACTTCAGCTTATGTTAGGATAACGTAAAGCTCGTGTGATACAGCTTGAGTCATAATAAATGTTTTCCAGTAGGTGAGAATGTTGTCAGAGTATGAGCCGTACTTGCAATGCAAACCATCAGCATACCAGAATATCTGTTCATGGCAAACAGATATAGACAGTCTTCAGAATCAAAAGAAGGAAATTAGTCAAAATTAAGCCAGGTTCTGAGAAGAGACATAAGAAGAGAATCTAGTATTAAAAAAAATAACAGACCTAAAGGGAGAATGTAGAAAAAGGCCTAGATCTTGTAGGACAAAAATGAAACAAATGAGCAATGGTTCCTTTGTCCTGGTTAAACCTAAGAGGTTTTCTCTTCTGAATGAAGTTGTTGATAGTACTGAGTGCTTTAAGTCAAGGTAGTCTTGCAGCTGGGAGAAGACTGATACTATAGAACTGGAACTCGCTGGGTTTATTGAAAATAACTGAGTTTTGTCAGAAATAATCTTGGTTTAGAGGCCATTTAATAGTATGCTTTATGTGTGGCATGGGGAAACCCAAGTTGTTCCTAGGGCTCAATGTAGTGTCTTTGAGCTGTAGTGAAATACATGGCATACAAAATATATATTTGCTCCAGCACTCAGGAAGCTCACAGTCTTGTGTGAGAGACAGACAATAAAAACAGTATCATATTTATGAATGTATTACATAAGACTTACAATTTGAAATTCATGCTCTGAAGGGCAGCAACAGCCTCCTCTAAGTGTGTGCAACAAACAAACAAACAAAAACATGTCCTATACTGGGGCTTTTCAGAACTTTCCCAAGAAAACTGCTTTTAAGTTAATGTTGAAGTTATGGATGAACAGATTCCCTAAGAGATATACAAAATGGGAAGAGGAAAACATAGGATTTATCCTTGAGGAACTCTAGAATGGATATCATTTCCCTTAGAAAACAAAGAAAGGGCAGACAGGTAGGTAGAAAATAAGAAAGAGTCAGTCCATGGAAGTCAAGAGAAGAATTATTCCTACAAATTCTCCTCCTGTGAGTTGTCCACTAGAACAATGGCTTTCACCAGGAGGGTGGGGGTAGTGATTTTGCTCCCAGAGAAACTTGGACATATATGGAAACATTTTTAGTTGTCACAGCTGGGGAAGGTGCTATTGGCAGCTAGTAGGAAGTGACCACAGATACTACTAAACATTTTATAATACAAAGGAAAGTTCCCCAAAACAGATAGCTGTCTGTTTGTACCCCAATGACGGTGGTACTAAGGATGAGAAACTGAGCATTCGTGCAAGTTCAAAGACGATAAAGTAACCACAGGCTGAATGAGGTGAGTGGAAGTCCCAGGTAAGGGAAGGAGAGCCAGAGGTTAAAATAAGAGCTGCCATTGATGATAGAAATTATAGAGGGCCACCACTGACAATAGAAGCTGAGGCTTAATGCTTTAGGAGACTTCTAACAAGGACAAAGATACATAACTATTAAGAAATTCAGGGGGCACCTGGGTGGCCAGTCAGTTGAACATCTGACTCTTGATTTCAGCTCAGGTCATGATCTCACAGTTTGTGGGACTGAGCCTCTAGTCAGGCTCTGCACTGACAAACTAAATAAACACACTTAAATAAGAGAAATTCAGGAAACATGAGCCATATTTGAAATTTGAATGAAAACAGTCAGCTTTTTGGATTTAGCATTGATGATTTGATATTCCTTCATTTTCTCATTGATTCTTTTAGGAAATTCTAGGAATCATTCATTTATTTCTGTCATAGGATGAATATCATGTCCTACGAATCATAGAATCTATTCATTTACTTCTATTGAGTTTATCAAATTAAAATAGATTACAAAGATAAATTGGTGTTAAAGGCCTTGAAAATCTATAACAAGATGTTAACTTGATTCTGGAAAGAGAAAATATTCACAATTCTGCAATCTATTGGGTTCATTGATTCTATACTTACTGAGCCTATCCTATGTTCTAGGTGCTCTAGGTAAGAAGCTTCAACAATCAGCTATATTGACAATGGCCGTTTTCTCTTGAAGCATAAATTCCAGTTGGGAAGAAAGAGACAAGAAAAAAGTAAATTGATATGTAAGATAATATCAGATAAGGACAAATTCTATAAAACCAAGGAAATTAAGCAGTACAGAGGCAGTCCCTGATTATACAGGTGAGAGTAACTGAGTTGGTGAGCTAGGTAGGGAAATGGGGTGATATCTTCGATTTTGGGGTGAAGCTATTGGTCATGTAAAGACCTATGCCAAGCTCATGCCAGTAAGCTGTTGAAAGAGGTAAAGAAAATACATGAGGAGGAAAAGGAATAACACAACATGTTAATGGATCATATTTGTGATATTGAAGTTTTCAGGAATGGTTCCAGAAGTGTTGGAAGTGAATCCAGTCATTTAATCCATGTGGAGAAATAACTAGTTGATTTGGGAGCAAAAAGTAATAAAACAAAATAGCAAATATTGCAACCTAAAGTCATAAGCTTAAAAAATATAGTGTTTGGAGCATCTGGGTGGCTCAGTCGATTAAGCGACTGACTTCAGCTCAGGTCATGATCTCACAGTTTGTGAGTTCGAGCCTCATGTTGGGCTCTGTGCTGACAGCTCAGAGCTTGGAGCCTGTTTCAGATTCTTTATCTCTCTCATTCTCTCTGACCCTCCACTGCTCATGCTCTCTCTCTCTCTCTCAGAAATAAATTTTTAAAAAATGTAGTGTTTGAAAAAGGGAAGAAATATGTTTAAGGGGCATATGTTAATCCATATTTTATACTTCTGTTTATTGTGTAATTTGTCAGTATTGATGGAGAATTAAAATTCTCGTTCATGGATCCCATTCCAAATAATTATTTTTAATAGATATTTACAGGAAAAATTTGAAAGCTACCTCACTCTGAGAAGCATAACTAGAAGTTGTTGTGTGTTTTTTTTAAACAGAGAAGATACTTTAAATTTTTGGTAAAAATGTTATTTGGAGGTTCATAAGACTATAGATTCTTCTAGAGTATAAATGATTTTATAGTTATTGGAGCAAATGAACTGACAGTTTCCTGAGATTTGACTATCTGGAATTGTTCTGGAAATTTATCTCTAAGGCTAAATAGTGTGGCACCATAACTATTGAGTTTAGATGAGGGAGAGGCAACAAGGACATCCTTGAATAAATAAAATGTCAAAGCGGGGTTGAAGGCAATAGTCATGCCTAGCATGGAGGAAATCCTTAATGACACTTTTAACGGAGTTCAAAAAAAAATCATTGCAATTCCCTTTAACTGACAACAAGAAGAGTAATCTGTCAGCTAGAACACTTACGGCTAGCCAACTAAATTGGTTTGAGGCATCCTGAAGGAAACCAAATCTAATCTAATCAATAACACTGACACTCCAAAGAGATGTATGTAGGAGCAATTTTAAAAACAAGGGGTGATATAAATTTGAAATGGATGATAATTCTTCTTTTTAAGTTTCTGATAATAAGTAAAATTTAAAGGAATATTTGTATTCATTCATGCTCCCTTCAATTTTAGCAAGTAAAATATTTTGTTGGTGGTGACCCCTTTGAAGGATAAATGACTTAGTGTGTGTGTGTGTATGTGTGTGTGTGTGTGTGTGTATATTCCTCAACACACATTCTCCTATATAATATACAATTTTACCCTAATAAACAACAGGATGGCCTTTCTCCCCTTAGCTATGTTTGAATCTCAGTTAAAACACTGGCTAATCAGAACCTCAGTAAGTACCAAACATGGCAAATGCTTATCTTTTCCTGACTCAGCTGTCTTTCAGCTTCCTTTATCTCAAACTTATAAATGTCTCTAATTGGGCTATTTGCCCAACATTTTCTCATTTCAATATTATGATTGACCTTGAGGAAAGTGTTCTGGGATTACACCCATACTAGTAATTATAGCTCCATTATGCCCCTTACTGAACTCAGGAGACGTTTAGACTTTGATCAATGTATTCATTGCAATTATTGATTGATAATTATAATGCATTACTTGCTGACTTTCCAGCCTTCCTCATTAATTGTCTTGCCACAGTCCAGAAATATAGTTTTGAGACCCTTAACATGCATTTCACCAGAACTTGTTGCTCTATTTTTACTTACTATGTTTAATTGCTCACTTCCACTATTTTTTAAAAATTTTTGATGTTTTATTAATTTCTGAGAGATAGAGAGACAGCATGAGTAGGGGAGAGTCAGAGAGAGCAAGGGAGATACAGAATCTGAAATAGGCTCCAGGCTCTGAGCTGTCAGCACAGAGCTCGACGCAGGGCTCGAACCCACGAACCGCGAGACCATGACCTCAGCTGAAGTCAGATGCTTAATCGACTGAGCCACCCAGGCGCCCCTCACTTCCACTATTAAATCCTCAGTGTATTATTTGTCGTAGCTTCCTGGCCCTACACCTATGGATCTAAGCAGCCTTCACCTCTCTTATGGTCCCTTCCCTGCTGCCTGTGAGCTCTTATAAACTTGCGATTTCCAGACTATTACAAAGAGCTCTAAGAGACCTGGTTCTTTTATTTTTAAGTCTATTTATTTATTTTCAGAGAGAGAAAAAGAAAGAGAGAAACAGAGCTTGAGTGGGGAAGGGAGTGAGAGGTGGGGAGAAGAAAATCCCAAGTAGGCTTCTCGTTGTCAGCATAGACCCTGACATGGGGCTTGAACCCACAAACCATGAGACCTTGACCTGAGCCTATATCAAGAGTCCGCGGCTTAACTGACTGAACCAATCACCCACCCGAGACTGGTTCTTAATTATTACTCTAAAACCTATAAAGACTCTATTTTTATCCTTTATATTTTAAAGTGTAAACTGAAACCTTAAATATATAGAAGTTTGTGAATATTACCATTTTTCCCTTGAATTAAGGACAGTTAAATACACTAACACCTCTTCATCTAACAACATAATTTGGGAAGGTGGTAGAATTTAAGACTTCCATCAGGGTAGAAATATGTTTAAAACTACATATTTGGGCAAGGAAATGGGGCATATAACACACTGTGTTCAGTCACTTTAAGTTACCACTTAAACTACACTAAATGATGGTCCAAGTCAAGATAGTACCTTATATGCATTTGTGAGAAAAAATATTAATAGTAATCCATGTATTCCTTCTACTCAATGGATAATTATGAAAACCTTTTGTAGACATTTCAAATCATGATTTTCCCAAGTGAAGCATGTATTTAATGTCTGATATTTTTCTCATCTATCCATTTAGTCATATTAGTTAATGTGGTTATTGTTCATACCTCTCAGACCATTCCAAGCAGTTAGATGCTACCTAGGAACTTCCTAGTAAATTTCCTTCTTTCCCCACACATTATACCTCTTCACATATTTATGTAACGTTTTACTTGTTTGACTCCATGTTCCTACTTGGCCACTAGATTTTAGATCTATTTCCTTAAGTTAACATATGGAAGGTTTTAATATAGCTTTATCCATCTAGCTATATAAAGATGAAAAGGAAAAGAAAAAAGCTGATACAAATGAATGGTGTACTCTTATAAATTGCATATGCATCAAAGGAAATTAAATAAAAAATGAAGAAAACTTAGCCATATTGAGTACAAAGGCAATTATTTTATTTAGCAAAAATTGTTTCTTTTACCCATCTACAAAGCTGCATGATTCTCTGTTTTATCTCATTGCCTGATTTTAATATTTTTCTTAATTGTAGGTGATCATTCCAATATTTAATCACACTGCTACCTAAAGAACTAGTTGTTGTTGTATTTTTTCCTTTCGGTTTCTTCAACTCAGCTCTCAACACCTTTTTAGCCTGAGTATTGGCTTTCCTATTACGATTCTCAAAGCTGGAGTTTTCATATGAGAAAAGACTGAGACATGTGAGTGGCTCAGTTGGTTAAGTGTCTGACTTTGACTCAGGTCATGATCTTGCATTCCATGAGTTTGAGCTCCACGATGGGCTCTGTACTGACAGAACCTGGTTCTGATTCTTTGTCTCCATCTCTCTGCTCCTATTCCACCCACTCTCTCTCTCTCTCTCAAAAATAAACATTTAAAAAACTTTAAAAAATGAAATAAGAAAATAGTTGATAGACAAAAACAGAATAAAGATAAATCTGTGAGTTAAAAATAAAATACTACCTAAGTGATGCCAATTTTGTGATTTTCTTGTGAATTTTATCTATTTTTTTCGTTTCTAATTTACCTATTTTTATCATGAAAACAATATAAAGATGATCATTCTATAAATAGAAGCAATTATTTCATATAGAACAGGAAGTGATTCACCTAGATATACCATTTTTACAATTAAAAATAAAAAGAATATTCTGTACTATTTTAAATCATGATACATGAAAAATGAAAATGTGAATTTCACACCATTTAAAATTTTTTTAAATGTTTATTCAATTTTGAGAGAGAGAGAGAGGGTGGGAGAGGGGAGGGGCAGAGAGAGATGTACACACAGCATCCGAAGCAGGCTCCAGGCTCTGCACTCTTAGCACAGAGCCTGACGTGGGGCTCGAGCTCACTAACCATGAGATCATGACCTGAGCGGTTGGATGCTTAACTGACTGAGCCACCCAGGTGCCCCTCACACAATGTTTTTCTATATTGTGTAGAAATATATGTGTTTTAACTGTTTTTTTTGTAGATAAAACAGGCATTTTTTTAGTGTCATTGAATTGATAGAAACAATGTGTAAATAATGTGTAAAAATCTTTTGATTATCTCCAGTTACATGACAAAATGTCACCCTCTGTCACATCCCTTGGTTTCTCTCAGCTCCAAACAGCTTGGGGAATAAAACTCATCTACCAGGATCCAATGCAGACTTTTTGCTCTTAGCCACCTGGAAGAACGTGCATTATTTTCACACAAAACCACTGAGTGTTTGGTTATTGAGAGGTGGGGAAGAAAGGAGAAAACAATGTTGAGGAAATTTACATTTGTTTAAAAAATAAGTTATTTAAAAGTCTGTTCACACACATACTGTCACACACATCCCAAGGGCTGTTTGCTTATTCATGGGTATTTTCAGGGCTTATTTACAGTGCAGCAACAGCTACATTTTTACTGAGTGTGATCCAACTTAAATTAATAAGCCTCAAAATAATTCATGATTTACTAGTGAATATGAAAGCAGTTCTTCAAGTGTACTTCCATTTGGACAACCGTTAATCTAGGCAATGTCAAAAACAATTTCGTAATTTCCCCTGCTTTAATGTGCTATTTCATATCATCTGTGATGATATATTTTATTTGAAGATCATCACATTAATCTCTAGATTGGCATAATAATTATCTGTTATTATCCATAAGTTATTAATGGTCAACAAGCCTAAATTTGAAAGAATTGTGAGTGGAAGGCCGATAAAAATAAGTCGACATTTCTACACACTAGTTGTTACATATAACTTTTATCCAACAGTGAGGCCTTGTTCAGTTGTAAAATTTGCTTCATAATGGTAAGCTCACAATGACAATCACCTGTTCTTCGAAAAACATCACATGATCTTTTGTCCCCTTTTCAGGGTACATACGCTGAGCTAATATATGGCTTCATTCCTTCCATTAGCGCTGTAATATATTTTTTTTAATTTTCTGCCTCGGCTACACAAATTAGATATTTGATTTATTAGGTCATTCTGACAGAGAGATTATTTATCATTACCCAATAAGATGAAAAATAACCCAGTTAGCTTTTCTAAATCATAGAAAAATTTCAACCTTTGATAGCAATGTTAGAATTTTAAGCTTTGCTACTAATAAAAATGTAGTTTCATTTAACCTGATAAATTTTATGTTGGTTTTCATATTTTTCTATTTATTCTATAAATGCTATATCAGCAAAGAACACTTTATAAATAGTGAAGAAAACAATTAAATAATATCAGTAGTTTAGAATAATGTTTCCTGATTCTGACCCCTTCTATTTAATACTTTTTCTCTGCTGCTGTGCTTGACCAACGTATGCCTTATGTACGTCATGGCTGTCAGAAACTTGGTCCCCATGAAATTTGTCCTATGATGTTGTGTCTGTGGATATGTGTGATACCTGACAAAGAGACTCTACAAATTATGGTTATTAACCAGTGGAGTTTGGATACTCCACAAATATAATTATGGGTATTAGCCAGTGGAGTTTAAGATAAGGACATTATCTTGGATATCCTGGTGGGCCTAATATAATCACTTAAGCCCTTAAAAGCAGAAGAGAAAGTTGGAGGCTTTTGAAGCAAGAGAAAGATTTGCTGTACTTGAAGGTAGAGGGACTATGTGCAAAGTGTGGAAGGGAAATACCTTCTACCCAAAACTACCGTGCTAGGACCCAGAACCTGAGGTGAGAGCATTAGCCTTGGTTGATGTCTTGATTTCAGCTGGGTGAGGCCCTTACCAGAGAATTTAGACACACCATGCTGGTCTTCTAACAAACAGGATAGATGACACTACACGGTGTTCTAGACTATACATTTGTGGCAATGTGTTACTCAGTGATAGAAAATGAACACATAGGTCTTATTCTAGGGCGTTATTATTTTTCACTATTCAGATTATTAAATGATATGTAATGTGGATACTAGTGTCATGAGTAATATAGAAGAGATAGAACATGGTTTAAAGCTTTAAGAAATCCACCATGTAGCCAGAAACATACACAGTTACAAAAGGAAAACTAAAAAATCTTTATCTATTGCCACAAAGAGAGAGAAGTATTTAGGAAGAGTCCCAGAGGCAGGATAAACTGTCTTGTTTGGTCAAAACTGGGTCCTATCATCTGACTGGCTCTCAAGATTGTCTCATTAACTCTATTTCCACTAACACTGCTTTGGTTAAGTGGCTGGAAATAAACAGGAACTGCAAATAGGATGTTAAAAGATCATATTGGTGGCATTACATGGACAGCATGATGTCACTCCACTAACGATAGACAAACAGAAAATGTCACATATCTAGATTTTCTATAATCTCAGCATGACCAAAAGATCTAATATTAAGTAACTTAATTAAATAAGTAACTTATAGTAAGTTAGTTTTGGATAAGGTCTTTGTAAGGATGTTTAAGGGAAAAGATTACTGGGTTGCCTGATGCAGTAGAATATTCAGGATGCAGGAAGGGGACAAGTCAAGACTTACCCCAAGATTCTAAGCCAGACTACTGAGGAAAAAGATACAATAAAAAGAAATGAAGTAGCATTAAAGAGCCAGTTGGGTAGAAAATGGAGTATTAGGGAGTTGGTCTAAAATAATGTCTGAATTAAGATATCTTCTGTTCCAAGTCGTAGAAGCCATGACTCAGTCTACAGAATATAGAAGTCCATCAGCTCACATAACACCATGCAGGTTTGGTAGTGACAGCATTTCAATATTGCAATCTAGGACTCAAACTTGTTCCCCATCTTTTTTTTTCTTTTTTTTTTTTCCTGTTCACAGCCTAAGTCCCATTCTAAAAGTAATTTCTCATGGTGGTTTTAGAATATCTGACAGCAAAATCCACACCAAAGTACTTCCCTGACCACATTCTGCATAAGAAATTTTCTCCCAACTCATGGGAGCCACTCTTTTCCTCAGTCTGATTAAGACAATTTAGGCATGTCTTAGGACAAAAACAGTCACAAGGGAAATACTGAAATTGGCTTAGATTAGATTTAGAGTAATCCAACAAGATAAACATAAAACACAATACAAAAAACCTTTTAACAAAAGCTCTGTTTATAAATGTAGTAAAAGAACTTAAAAATATAATTCAATCTTATGTTTAGAAAAATAATTAAAGAGGAGAGGCACTTGGGTGACTCAGTTGGTTGAGTATCCAGCACTTGATTTCAGCTCAGGACATGATCCTAGGGTTATAGGATCGAGCCCCACGTGAGGCTCTGCACTAAGCATGGAAACTGGTTAGATTCTCTCTCCCCATTTGCTCCTCTCTCTCCTGCTTACACACTCTCTCTCTAAAAGGAAAAATAATTAAGAGGAAAATACACTGTTCTGTAACACAAATGTCATCTTGTTGGTCAAGCTTTGAAGGAATCAGTCTTGTCAGATTGGCCATCCAATATGGCAATGCTCAGTTCTATTCTCTAGTACAGTTCTCGTATCATTGTCTTCATGGCTCTTTTTTTTTTTTTTAATTTTAAATGTTTATTTATTTTTGAGAGACAGAGAGTAAGCGGAGAAGGGGCAGAGAGAGGGAGACACAGAATCTGAAGCAGCCTCCAGGCTTCAGGCTCTGAGCTGTCAGCACAGAGCCCAGTGTGGGGCTTGAACTCATGAACCATGAGATAATATATAACCTGAGCAGAAGTTGGACACTTAACTGACTGAATCACCCAGATGCCCCTGTCTCCATGGCTCTTAGTTCTTTCTCTGTAATAGACACTTTCTCTTCCTCCATATCCTCCATGGCCCTGTCTAAAATGGGCATTTGTGAATTTGCCAATTTGGGAAACTTCATAGTTTTAACAAATATCACTGCTCAAGTACAAGTACATATTTACTAAAGGGGCACATTGTTTTTGTTTTTTGTAATAGTGAACACTTTAGTAATTTTGAGGATAGTTGTCTTATAATATAGGATTATATATGTTATTGAAGGAAAGCACATTTGTTAGAATATGTGTGACTCAATTAAGAATGTAAACAAGCGTTATCATAGAAATATGAATTCACTCACCAGTTATATATTACCTAATTCACCAACTATGACCTCATTGATGCACTTCTAATTAACAATTGAGTATGAATACTGAAGATTCTCTTATAACGTATATTTATCGACATTCCATATTGTAAGTCATTTTACAGAGACATTAATGTTATTATTTTTTCTTAAGTTTATATATTTTTTAAGAGAGAATATGTGTGGGGAAGGGGTAGAGAGAGTGGGAAAGAACAAGAATCCCAAGCATGCTGCGTACTGTTATCTTGGAGCCTAGTGCAGGGCCCGAACTCATGAATCCCTGTGAGATCATGACCTGAGCGGAAATCAAGAGTTGGGTGCCCAACCAACTGAGCCATTCAGATGCTTCCACAATAATGTTATAAGTTTGATAACACTTTTAAGAAACATACTTAAATGGTCCATGCTGTATAAGGAGAAAAATGATACAAGTTAAATGGATTTAAGGAATTAAAACCACTAATGACATTAGATATACTGTGGAGAGTTATTTTCTAACAAATTGTGGAAATATAAGCCAGAATGAGAGGAAAGAATATTCAGGAAGTGCAAGCTACGTGGGCTGGACTTCATGATGTTCAAAGCTGACAGTAGTGACGGTATGTAAGGGAGTAATATGGTTAACAGAACTTCTTTTCTTTTTCTTTTTTTGTTTGTTTGTTTGCTATATCATGTTTATTTTCACTCAGGGAAGAGCATCTGTCTTTATGCTTTAGAAAACAAATGGACCATTTATAGAAACGTTTGAAAGTTTAACAGTGGAAGGAAATTACTTACAGAGCAATGACCTGGATAGCAAAACCTAAATTCATGATTTGCATATTGTAGATTATCAATATATGTGAGCATGTTTTCCCCCACTACTGCTAAAGAAAACATTTGTTTCATCAACAACTGAGAAACTACTTCGTATGAAAAAAGAAAGAGAAAAATGTTGGGTAAATATACTGAGTAGTTTATTATAGAAACTAAGGAAGATGAATGAGTTCATATTGATGGATATCATTTTTTTCTCCAAGAAAATACAATAACAACATCAGCAGAGTGAAGGGGCAAAAATTTAAGCCTTCAGTTAATATTTCCTATTTATTCTATTATGAACAAATGCTTTATATATAATTATACTTCTTATTTTACAAGAGATAAAAGAACTTAAGACCCACACATAGTATTGTAATGATATACCATCTCTTTCTATTTTTACTTTATCTGGGTTCTTTCACTGATTTTTCTCTTTTGCATAGCTTAATTATGTCTGGTTGTAAATTGTTTGACTTCCACAGAACTCAGGGCAAAGTTAGCTGATTTATTGGAGAAGAAAGAGGTTTGAGGCAAAGAGATTCTTAAAAAGATTAGTCCAGTTGATGTGTGGTTTATATATACAATGGAATACTACTTGGCAATGAGAAAGAATGAAATCTGCAATTGGCAACAATGTGGATGGAACTGGAGCATATTCTGCTAAGTGAAATAAGTCAGAGAAAGACAGATATATATTTTCATTCATATGTGGAATTTGAGAAACTTAGCAGAAGACCATGGGGAGAGGGAAGGGAAAAAACAGTTTCAAATAGAGAGAGAGGCAAAGCATAAGAGACTTTTAAATATGGAGAACAAACTGAGGGTTGATGGGGGGCTGGGGAGAGGGGAAAATGGATGATGGGTGTGGAGGAGGGCACCTGTTGGGATGAGCACTGGGTGGGGTGGTGACTCACTAACACCGGGAGGTGTTAGACCTTTTGTACCAATCAGCATTTCTGGTAGAATCTAAATGGTTATAATAACTTTTTTTCTTTTCCCAATTTTGTGGCAGATAATTTTACCCAAAATCTGAATAGGGAAACAAACAAAAACCCTTAATAATTGAAAATTCAATATTTCCAGCTTGACTAATGTTCAAATTATTCATGGGAATCTACTCCTAAAGCCAAGAGCACACTTTATACACTATGTTAGCTAACTTGACCATAAATTACACTAAAATAAAAAGATTCGTCCAGGTGATGATGTAGACTTAAACTACATGATTGGCAATGGTTCTTGCTTCCAAAAATTGGAAAGAATATATTTTTTTTTACTAAGTTGGAAATGACACGTAAGAAAGCCAACTTCTGGGTTAATCTTTCAAAACAAATAGCCATTAATTGAGCTAGTGAGAAGAAAAAGGTTAAGAAGTAATCTGATGCTGTTACTTTGGGACATGTTGAGTCTAACATGTCTGCAGGGCATACAAGTGGAGATGGAGATTTAGTTAACAGTTTAAATGCAGATCCAGAGCTAGGAAACAACTTTTGAGCTAGGTGCCATTACATGCTTGATTATTGAAAACATGAAACAAATTGGTGTTGATTGGGAATGACAAATAATGAAAGCAGGAGGAAAGACTCTGCTGAGAAGAAAGGGAAAGATGAATCAGTAGATGAGATAAAGGAGGAATAGTAGTAGCTATTGGATTATATTTGGTATTTTCTGAATATTCTCTGCAACAAGCTATTTACATAAATTGTGTTTGTATTTGCTCTTAACCATAATATTTTTGGGATGTTATTACTACCTACCTTTTACTACAAAAGAAGCTGGATCTCAGAAAGGTTAAATAATTTGCACACGTTTATCAGTATAGGGTCCAGCAATGGCAGAAACCCAGGTCAACCTGAATCCAAAGTGGTTCCTTTTCCCACAACCCCATGCTGCATGTAGGAGATAACTTCAGACCAAAACAATTTTTCAGGTCATTTATGTAACAGTAATTTGGGGATTCCAAAGCAACTGGGTGTAAAAGAATTTGTGAGCGAGTTTTTCTGCTGGTGATTTTCCTCCATTCAGTCTCCTAAGTCCATTAGGGAGATGGCTACCCTTTTTGCTTTCCTGGTCTTCCTAATCATCTAGAAAGTCCCTGCTCTATTTCCTCTTACTCTTTGTTAGAACACTTTTTTTCTGTTTCTCTCTCTCCAGGCAAAAGCAGGAGAAAAAAAATAAAAGATCTCCCTTATGTTATGTGTCTGCTCATCAGCAGAACAAATTCCCATGGCTCTCTGCTTCTAATCAGAAGGAAGTAATTTTCCTTTCTCACCTGACTGATTCTCCAACTTGGCTCTCGGAGCTGACTGCTCTCCAATGTCTACCTCCAGGTAATCAGCTGCAGTTCTCAGTTAGTGCTAAAGTTCACTCATTAAATATTCACCACTCACTCTCCAAGTTATGTCCACCTATCATCCAAGTTATTTAAAGCGATACCACTAATGTTACCAAATTTCAGTTAAAAATCAGGTTAATAATATATAAACAATATTTATATGATTTAAAGATCTATCCTGTATTTACGAGAGTAGGTAATTAAATGCCTGCTGACATAATAATAAAAACCATCATCACCACCACCATCATCATCATCATCACCACTGCTACAGTTTATCGAGAACTTTCTATGTGCCAGACAGTGTACTGTGTACATCTCAGTCGTTGTTTCATTTAGCTGGTAGTGTTTGCTCAATGTATGTAATCAGTTAGTGGGAATCAACATATGTCAATACATGCAGGGTTCACATATATCCATCTAGTTTAACAAATCTTTGTGTGTTAGGTGTTATCATCACATTACAGATAAGAAAATGAGTTTGAAATTTTTACAGCCTTTCTAGAAAATAGCCAGTTTTAAATGTTTATTTTTTTAAGTTCTAATAACACATGAAAAGCTCAGGCCTAAGAATGCTTCATCCACCAAAGATATCCAATAAATGGATATTTAGATTTGTTCATCAACTACAAAAGTTCATAGTATGTGTAAAGACAAAATATACATAAATGTGTAAAGTGATATCAAGCTTCCATTCCCTATAAAATGAAGGCAAAGACAAAACACTTATGAGAAACTGTGGTGTTTTTTAATAATTAGGACTCAAACCACAACATTTTCTCCATTGCGTTTAGTTCCCTCTTTCTTCCAGTCTGGAATCTCAATTCACATATTACACTAAAACATAACCTTTGTGTCCCAATGAATGCTCAACTTGTAAAGACAGACACAAGTGATTCGGCTCGAGGCTACCACTCGGTAGCAATGGAATATATTTTGTTTAAACTAAGCATCTGATACTAAAAATGTGCCTTTGAACAGTTGATAAAAGTGAGTCAGTGCCACAGATCACCTTGTCAGTGCTTTGACAGCTAAGCTGATGTGTAAAGGTGAGTTCCAACTGTTTCCTTAATTTATAGTGTACGAATTCTGCAGCCACCTGTCTAAGAGAAGCAACCATGCAGGGTTTATTGGTCCCCAAGCACGTTTGTCACCCGTCTTGTTAGACCTCTTGTACCAATCAGCATTTCGGGTAGAATCTAAATGGTTATAATCACCTTTTTTTTCTTTTCTTGATCTTTGTGTCAGGTAATTTTACCTAAAATCTGAATAGGGACACAAACAAAATCCTTAATAACTGAAAAGTCAACATATCCGGCTTGACTAATGTTCAAATTATTACTCTATCACTAGAAAAGTTGCCCTATTAGCGTTTTAGTCATCTTCAACAGGAATACATTTTTGAAGGTCTTACATAACATTTCAACTGATTTAGTAATCATATTTTGAATTCTGTTAATATATCAAACATCACAGGCTCTGACTATAGCCTCATTTTCTTCTAATTGTATAGTATTTATCGGATTTATTTCCTCTCGGTGCACCTTTTGATGTTTTACCAGTTACTAGTTGTGTCAACAAGGTCAAGATGAACAAGGTCTAACAAGACTTGATTTAATTAAGGTTCATATTGAAGCATTAGAGAAATAGAACAAATTATAACGCCCCCAGGGTCATTTGAGAAAAATAAATCCAGTTAAATTTAAAATCTCATAGGCAAGTGCCTAGCATATATTAAGTACTAAAATATATTATTTTCTGTCTCCTCTCCATCTTTACTTCACTCTTTCATTCATTGATAAAGATTTAATACCCTCAGGTTGGAACTGGTACGAAGTGAACAATTCAGTCTCATTAAATCACTTACTTATAGGTCACATGTTGGTCGGTTATTTCACACTATATTTTTGTTCCTTAACAGTGAAAGAGTCTTTACTCTTTCTTAGCTTTAAGAGTCTTAGAGTTAGGTTCAATGTAGTAGGGTTCCTTTGGAATATATGCTACATTATCCTAGATATCATTCCTGTTTTTTGTTCTGTTGTTTGTCTGGTTTATCTTGTCTTTGAAAAATCATTGTTGCAAAGTAGAAAACATGACATAAAAGAAATATTGAGTTTTGTGAACTGGGAAACATAGGGAAGAAATATATGTGTTTCTGAGTTGCTGAAGATAATTTTTTTTCTCATCTAAAACACCGTTAACTTGGGGCGCCTAGGTGGCTCAGTCGGTTAAGCATCCAACTTCGGCTCAGGTCATGATCTCACGGTTCGTGGGTTTGAGCCCTTCGTCGGGCTCTGTGCTGACAGCTAGCTCAGAGCCTGGAGCCTGTTTCAGATTCTGTACCTCCCTCTCTCTCTGACCCTTCCCTGCTCATGCTGTCTCTCTCTGTCTCTCTCTCAGTAATAAATAAAAACATTAAAAAAAGTAAAATCAATCAATAAAACACCCTTAACTTATACAGCATACACTTTAATCTTCCAATATTTAAAGTGTTCATGATAAGACTGGATAAAAGGATGGAAAAGGTCATTAATCATACTTCTCTTTAAGACTGAATTCTGTTATTCTACTTTAATTTACACTTTCAAAACATGGAAAGAAGAGTTGGTTATATAGCCAAGTGGATCACTTTTCCATGAAAGCTTCAAAGTAGTAAAAGTGTGTGTGTGTGTGTGTGTGTGTGTGTGTGTGTGTGTGTGTATCCCATTCAACTGAATCTCAATGTATTCTACATGAAGACCCTTTTAGTAGTCCTCATGGTTAGGGTAGGTTAACTGAAGTCAAAAATTTCAGAGCTCTCCGTTGAGTATGTGATAACAGTGTTATATTTTAGCTGCTCAGGTTAGTACCTACAGTTGTCAGAGAAGTGAACTAAGTTCTAAGGATAACATGACTGACTTGCATGTTGATTGACTTATTGGTTGATTGATTGATTTTATATGAAGAGCGCATGTAAACTTGGTCTCTGTCTATAAATTGAGATAAATTATGCTGTCTACCAAATGCAATCATTCCTAAAATCAACTTTGTTTTTACTGATGTAGTAAACTTGGAGATTTTCCCATTTTTTTTCCAAAAGTGATCTCCTCTTATTATAGTAAATCATAATCTTCTCTAAGAGAAAAAGCTCAATTTGCCTCCGAAAGCATGGTAGTGAATGACAGACATTTGGAACAATTCTAATTTGTTCTTGAGGTACATATATTACTTTTAGAAGATTACTTCTAAGAGTTCAGATTCATGGTAGATACGAATATACATGACATTATAATAGCATAATAACTGGTACCATGAAAGAGTTTAACAAAATGCATTAAAAATAAAGTGAAGCAAAAATAAAAATTTATCTTTAAAGCCAAGACTCCCATGGCCAGGAAACTAAAAACCAGAAAGAAAATAAAAAGGGTGAGGGATAGAAGGAAACTCTCATTGAATTAGTTGCCAGTTCATTTCTAGACACTGTGCTGGGCATTTAATATATTTTTATCTAATGTAGCCTTTTAATTGTTTCACATATTTTATCTCCTTGAGCTATTTTATTGTTTAAGGAAATGAAGGTTTATTTAATTTAAATAGCTATTTGAGGACCCACAGTTAGAGGATAGATCTGAGTGTTCAAGACAGGGCTCATAAATTCTATGTAGGGTTCTTTGTCCCACTTTATGTTATATAAAACTTTTCTCTAGAAGGATGGTTGATGACCAAGGAATGGCTTGCTTTTTGGCATCACATTTTTCTTAATAATGTAACTGAGTCAATCCGAACAACCAGTACTTAATTAAGTGCCTGGATTATACTTATGGGGGTTGAGCGACATCAGTGAACAAGGCAGACAAAGATTTTTCCCCCTGTGGAATTTACACTGTAATGGAAACAGGGAAAAAATCAATAGTAAACATACTAAATGAGTATAGTATGTAATCTAAAAGAGAGTAATAGTACTATCAAAGTACATGAAATAAAGGGGAGTAGAAAAGTTCAGAAGGACAGGGAGTGGGCTGCAATTTTAAGTAATGTGCACAGGGTAGATAGATCTCACTCGTAAGATGACTTTTGACCAAAAACATAAAGAAAGCTAGCCATGTAGATAGTCTGGGGAGCCAGGAAAATAAGAGCAAGGACACTAGGGCCCAGTGATTGAGGCCCTAGTGAATGAGTTAGAGACATAAAAGTACAGGATAAATCAGAGGTAATTGAGGAAGTGGGGAATGTATATTACGTAGGGACATGTAGGCCATGTATGCACTTTGGCTTTTACTTTGAGTTCACTGGAATGCCACAAAAGGTTTTAAGGGTAAGAGTGGTTTAAGAGGACTTGGTCGAGATCAGACTCTAGGGAGGAAATGCTATAACCTGGGAAACTAGTGACATACATCCAGGTAAGAAGTAATGATAGTGGAGACAGTAAACAATTGTCATATTCTAAATACAGTTTGGAGTTCAAGCCAACAGGAATTTCGGTGAGCTGGGCATAGCCTGAGAACCAAAGAAAATTAGAAAAAAATGATTCCAAATTATTTGGTCTGAACTATTGGAGTATTGAATTTGCCATCAACTGAGATGAGTAATATTGCAGATGAGCAGGTGTGTAGGAATTAGCTCGGTGTTGAAATGTTAAATCTGAGGTGCACACTCAACATTCATGAGAAGAAATCTAAGAGGTGGCTGAATACATATGAGTCTGAGTTAGAGGGGAGGTCTCAGTGGTGTTGGGATTTGAGTGGTTGGAATGTAAAGTCATGATCCCGGACAAGATCACCAAGTGCAAAAGAACCATAGAAGATAGTTTCTGGGCACCTACCTTACGAAGTCCAGGACAAAACGAGGAACCAGCAATTAAGAACAAGAAGTCAGTGGGAAAGAGGTAGAGAACCTAAGGGGGTGGGATCCTCGTAAGCTAGGAAAAAAGGTATACCAAAGAGGAGGGAATGACTTACTCGAAAGTTGTTGCAACTAAGCTGAAAGTAGAGAATTGACCACTGCACCTAGAAACATGGAGGAGAAACCGTTCCCCTTGGTCAGAGCAGTTTTGGCGAGTTGGTGGTGGAGCAGGGAACAGCTGGATTTCAGTATGTTCCTAGGAAATGAGAAGAGGAAAACCAGAGATATTCCTTCAAAGAATTTTATTGGAATTCAGAGTAGATAAACAGAAAAATGTGAGTGAAAAATAAGTTCAGTCCTAACTTTCTAGAATTCTACCTCAGTGGAAGTTTTAAGCTTAAAAGTTTGATTTCAATTTCTTGGCTGTACAAGGTCACACAGATATCACTGAAACTCTTTCTTATACACTGGAATATATTTTAAAGCCTTTAAAAGTTATATAACAATAGATCCATCCACTTAAATATAAACTTGCATTGATTCCACAGCCATAGCTCAAGTATGGCAAACTATCGGCACAATTGATACACATGAGGGAATAAGTTATACAAGAATATGTTGTATACGGTATGTTTGGAAAGTTATATATTGTAATACATATGGCCTTATTACACTGATGTACATATTTCTCTACTTCTCGTGGCTTTATATTTGCTTGATATCTTCTTAATACAATTAAATATGATATTGGAATCAACTGCTAAAATATTCATACAGACATAATCAAGGAAAGTATATTAACTTCTTTTAGGAGAAAACACAGGATGGGGTGGGGGTCAACATTTCTTCATTGTTATTAAACACTTCAACCTAGAATGAAGGACAAGAATCCAGTTTTATGGAATGTAACTGATTAGAGATCCTAGCTTTTTTTCTTAGTCAATACTAAGAAATGATCATCTGAAAGGTAGTGTTTAGCTGTTAATCTGATTTTAAGCCAAAAGCGTATGGCTATGTAGATGGGACATGCAAAATTTAAAGAATCTGTTTCTCTTTTCTAAAAGAAATCTCCAAAGTGATTCCTAAGAACTAAAAAGCAAGGATTATTGTATATATCAATATTTATCAAAACTATTTTTATTTCACTAATTATAGCCTTTTACTTTCACTAGTAAGCAATTTAAGATCTTTTCTGGGAAACATGTCTACAAGAAAGTGGCTTTAAAACTGGGCAATTTTGGGGCACCTGGGTGGCTCAGTCAGTGAAGTGTCCAACTTCAGCTCAGGTCATGATCTCATGGTTCGTGAATTTGAGCCCCATGTTGGGCTCTGTGCTGACAGCTCAGAGCCTGGAGCCTGCTTCGGATTCTGTGTCTTCCTCTCTCTCTGCCCCTCCCCACTCATGCTCTGTCTCTCAACAATGAATAAGGGTTAAAAAAATAAATAAAACCTGGGCAATTTTACACTAAACAAATAGATCTACTTCCATGATTCTTAAATGAGATTAAATAAACAGCACGTCTTGTGATACCCAGTGACCACAGTTGTCAGATGCTTAGAGAAGGGTCATCTTGCCCACATGTGTGCATGTGAACTAAGCATACCCCTGAACAATGAAGGCTGCTAGACTTTTCCAAACACCTGCAGGAATGTGGGCCAGGGTTATTTAGGAAGAAACCTTTGTCAACACTCCAGAGTATGACCATGAATTTCACACAGTCGTTTGTATTTAACAATAAATTATTTAAGGTGTGCACTTTATTCTTCAACTAGCCGAAACACTCTCTATGGGACTCATATGTTATAGGGATAATAGAAAGCCCCAGGGTTTAGACAATTCAATACAGACAATTCACACATAATTCAGGGACCACGATATCTGCATTTCCATAATGACAAAATAATCTATCATATTGCCTGAAGTACTAATTTTGCTTCTATTGTTATAATATTTAGAGTGTAAAATATAAAATAATAATTTCAAACATTGTTAAGTGTTTTAAAAAATTTAAGTCATCACTTATAGAGGAAAAAGACTGTTTTGTTCTGATGTTTTCCCTTCAAGTAGTAGCAATTTTTAAATAGTTTTTCTCTGCATGAATTCAGAATCAAAAGATAATACAATACTTACATGTGTTGAAATCTAGGGGGCATGTGGGATGAAGAGGTGCTGTGTTATCCCACAGCCAATGAACAGATAGGGTCTGAGCTCTGTCAGAAGAATCAGGCCCTCTGAAAGAACATTCTAAAAGGAGAATGCATAGCTGTGAAGTTTTCTTTCTCTTTTAGGGCCACATCATTATATGGGCTCCCTGTAGCTCTTCCATGATAGATGTAAGAAACATTTCAATCTCAATATTGTGTCTTCATAGTTTCCCTTTGCAAAAAAAAAAAAAAAAAAAAAAAAAAGCTGATGCTTAATGCCCCCTTTTTTTTATTATTATGCTTGAGTTGTGTACCAGATCGAGCAATAAGAAGGGTTATGTACCAAATAAAGCAGTAAGACTGCCAGTGGCCACCTGTCCCTTGACCTTCAAGTCTATGCCATGAGACGGGGAGGATTTAGAGCACTTACTCTGAGCAAAGCCTTCTGCACCACCAGAAAAACAGAGGTGGCTATGTTCCCTTTCCACATTTTCTCCTATTAGAGTGGTCACATACACTTCTGTTAAATGGAATATGTCCATTTTCTTAATTTCTAAATATAACTCAGGGTAACATTTATGGAGCAAGAGAATTTTCTAGTTCATTTGTTACAGGTACCTTTAATTATTTGTAATTGCTTTAATATATTTGAGCAGGAATAGGTTACGGACATCACATGTGGAAGTCATGTTCTTAGCCAAATAAAATAATAAAGTTTTGTCTCAAGAGAATATGACACTATTAAATTTCGGAGGATGTGGTCCATTAATAAAACAAGGGCAAGCGGAATCTCCCTGGTGTTACAGAAGTACTGAAAAGCAGAGTAAGGCTTATTTTAATTTGTATTTCTCTTTTATCTGTAATTGAAAAATGCTGGCAAACTAGAAAAAATTTAAAAAGATGAGCCAAAAGTCCCTGTTGAAATATTAATTGTGCAGAGAATCCTACCTACTACTGTATTTATTTAGATACTTTTTTGTTTTGTTTACATCATTTTGAAAATTTCACCTCCAAACTATAATATATTGGACAAGTTATCAAAGTAACTTGATTAGAAAGCTATAAATCAATTCTTTATGAGTACACTCCGATGTTACAATGAAATTTATTCCCATTAAATTCTTGTAGCTTGGGGCACCTGGGTGGCTCAGTCGGTTAAGCGTCTGACTTTGGCTCAGGTCATGATCTCGCGGTTCACTTTGTGAGTTTGTGCCCCACTTGGGGCTCTGTGCTGACAGCTCCAAGCATGGAGCCTTCTTTGGATTCTGTCTCTTTCTCTCTGCCCCTCCCCCACTCGCCTTCACTCTCTCCCTCTAAAAATAAATAAATAAAAACTTTAAAAGTAGGGAAGCCTGGGTGGCTCAGTCTGTTGAGCATCCAACTTCAGCTCAGGTCATGATCTTGCAGTTTATGGGTTCAAGTCCCCCGTCAGGCTTTGTGCTGACAGCTCAGAGCCTGGAGAGCCTGCTTCAAATTCTGTTTTTCTCTCTCCCTGCTCCTCTGCCCCCCTCCCTCAATAAATGAATAAACATTTAAAGAAATTCTTGTAGCTTAATGGATATCTTGTATCACTGATATTCAATAAACTACACATTTAAAGTAGTGGTTTGATATGTTCTGACAGAGGAACCTACGAAACCTTCAACAAAATTATGATAGTGAACATGTTCATTCTCCCCTAAAGTTCCTCTGACCTCTGTGTGGTACCTCAGTCCCCTTCCTCCTTATCCCCCCACTTAGTGCCAGACAACTCTGATAGACTTTCTGTAACTATGCAGTAGTTTGCATTTTCTAGAATTTTAATTTTTTATGTTTTTTTGAAATTTATTTCTGAGAGAGAAAGACAGCATGAGCAGGGGAGGGTCAGAGAGAGAGGGAGATACAGAATCTGAAACAGGCTCCAGGCTCTGAGCTGGCTGTCAGCACACAGCCTGACGTGGGGCTCGAACCCACGAACCCTGAGATCATGACCTGAGCTGAAGTCAAATGTTTAACTGACTGAGCCACTCAGACGCTCCTAGAATTTTAATTTTTAATGGAACTATATACTAGGTACTCTTTTTTGTCTAACTTTTATTCATGATGATTATTTTGAGATTATCTTTGTTGATGTGTGTATTGATAGTTTATTCCTTTTTACTACTGAACAGAATCCCACATAGGATATACCCTACCTGGCTTATGCATTGATGAGTTTACGGCCACTGGAATTGTTGCCAGTTTGAGGTTATTACAAATGAAGTTGCTATCGACATTTATGTACAAGATTTGTATGGACATGTGCTTTCATTTCTTTGGTTAGAATCTCCAACTATAATAATTTGTCAAATTCTCCTTCCATTTCTGCCAGTTTTTGCCTGATGTATTTTGAAGCTCTTTTAATAAGATATTAAATAGTTAGAATTTTTATGTTTTCCTGCTGAACTAACTCCTTATGAATTAATCTTACCTCTGGTAATATCTATTAATAAAGCTATTAAGTCTGCTTTATCTGATATTACATTCAGTTTCTAATGATGCAAAACAAATGATCATAAGTTTAGTGACTTAATACAACCATAGTTTGCCTCTATCAGTAGTCCAGGCATGATTCATCTGTGACTTCTGCTCAGAGCCTGGGGTGGTGGCTTGAATGGATTCTCCTCTGAAGGCTTGACTGGGAAAGAACTTGCTCTCAAGATCATTAATGTTGTTGGAAAATTCTATTTTCCTGCAGCAGTATGTTGTAGTCTCTGACATTTTGCTCATTATCAGCTCGAGACCACCCTTGGGTCCTAGAGCCTGATGTTGGTTGATCATTCCTTGTGTTAGCTTCTGCAACCTGTCCATTCATTCCATCAAGCTCTCAAGGAGGGCCACCTTCCTCAGGAAAGGACTAGCACTTCCACTGTGAGTTAGACCCACCCAGAAAGATCACCTTTCGGGTTACCTCAAAATCAACTGACAACATCTTGATGATTAATTACATCTGCAAAATTACTTCCTGTTTGACATATTCTGTTTGCTAACACAAGTTCCACCCACACTCTAGGTGAGGATGCAAACATCAGAGGATGGGGATCCTGGGGTGACCCGAAGGTCTGTCAATGAGGCTGCCTGCCAGCAAAAGGAGCAGTACCAGGATGTCAACCCACTGTGGGTTTTATAGGTGTCAGATCAGCAAGAAAGACAGGAATCACATAGACACTAGGTGGATCAACACTTTGGTCACACAGAAAAGATACAGAGCAAAGTCAGCCTCAATAGTGAGCATTGGTTCACTATGGCCAACAGGTCTTGTCCCACAGCCAACACAAGGAAATAGTACACATGCACTCTCTTAGGCAACAACAAAGACCTTATTCCTTCCTCACCTTCTAGAAACAAATAGAACAGTGATATTGGCTAGATGACACATTCTTTAATCAGAACAAAGTTCTACTTAAACTCAGTTTCTCTCCACGGGTGCCTGGGTTAGTTAAGCATGGTGGAAGCATGGTGCCTGGTTCCACTCAGGTCATCATGATCTCATGGCTTGTGAGTTGGAACCCACATTGGGCTCTGTGCTGACAGCTCAGAGCCTAGACCCTGATTTGGATTTTTGTATCCCTCTCTCTCTCTCTGCCCCTTCCCTGCTTGTGCTCTGTCTCTCTCTATCTAAAATAAATAAATATTTTAAAAACTTAAAAAAAGAAGTCTCTCTCCATGCTCTCTGTCTCCATTAGAACTCTATTCTGTGGATTGTGTCCTCCTGATTCTCTAGATTCTAAGGTCCTTCTCCTCAGCTCAAGGAGATCATCAGACTTGGCATGAGTTCTCCTACCTAAACATCAGACTCATAACTCCCTCAGTGCATTTATTTGGGCATCACTGCCTTTCCTTTCTTTTCTTTCTTCTCCTTTCTTCTCTCAGGGGTCACTTTCTGCCTTGTGTGGTATTTAGTATATACATATCATTGTGTATCTTCTGTGTTATTTTTAAGTGTTTTAGATGACAGTATAAATCCAATTTCTATTATTCCATCTTGACTGGAAAAAGTCCCCATTATAAATTTAAAAGTTTCTCTTTTCTTTTCTTTGAAACCTGGAAATAGGTTAAAGTATTAATGTTGCAATGTTATGAGTTGCACAAATCTCATGACATTTTAGATACCTTTTATAGTCTTGCTAATTTTTGGCTTCAAATCATTTTGAAAATTCTAATGGACTATATGACAACTCAACAGAAAACTTTAGGCTTTGATTTTGATTGATCTGTATTCAGTGATATGAAAATAACTAAAGATAGCATTAAAGTATACTTAAACATCATATAGAGGCAAACATTTTAAAACTTGAATGAAATACTTTCTCATACACAGCTCTACAACGAATTGAACCAAAAACTCACTCTTGGGGTTGCATATTTTGAATAGGTACATGAACCTCATAGAAGTAAACATTTAATAAATCTGAGCTGTGGTTGTTATGGCTATCATGATATATACCTTAGGCCTGTGTTCATTGAGGATAAATTCCTGATAGCCCAACTAAATCCTTTCTCTCTCTTTCTTAATTTTTATTTATTTAGGTAGTTAGCTAGTTTTATTTAGTTTTTATTTTAGAGAAAGAGATAGCATGCTTGAGCAGGAGAAAGGGGCAGAAGGAGAGAAAGAATCCTAAGCAGGCTCCACACTCAATGCAGAGCCCCAGGTAGGGCTCGCTCCCACAAACCTAGGATCATGACATAAGCCAAAATCAAGAGTGGGACGCTTAACCAACTAAGATACTCGGGTGCCCTCCCTGTTTAGTCTATTTTTTAATGTATCTCTTTTTATGGTGTAGGATCATAATTTGGGCCTTGTTAAAAGTTTACCCGATGATACAGTGACAGATAGGAACCAGCAGGGCAATTGCCCAGTGACAAAACAACTGACTGTCATCAGTCTAATGACCCTAATAAAGAAGAAGAGATGAAACAAAAGATCACCATATAGGGCATCAGAACCACATTATGATAGACATCATATGATCAATGATGACTGTGGGGAACATTAAAACAAGAAAAATTAACAAAATGACTGATATCAGTGATGGCAGGTATCAACAGATGTTTGCCACGGGCAAAGTAAGAATGAAAATCAGCAGCAGAGTTTCTGTAACTCAGACCATTTATCAGCTGCCATATCTAACTATTAGCTGAATAATCAAGGTATTGTTTGCCCAAAACTGTGGTATATAAAAAGAATGGAATGCCATAATTTTTTAATGTAAAGAGACAACTATATCAACATAAATTATATGACAGGAATTTTTATAATAGGATGAATAAAAATGCTTTCTTTGGTCATTATCAAAATACTCACTGAATATAAATGCTGATTTAAAGAGTAAGTTTTCTGAATTGAGATTAACATTCCATATTTAATGTTTTCAATAAGTGTTTAAATGTTTATTTATTTATTTTGAGAGCGAGGGAGCAAGGAAGGGGCAGAGAGAGGGAGGGAGAGCAAACATAAGAGGGGCAGAGAGGGAGAAGGAGAGAATTCCAAGCAGGCTCTGCATTGTCAGCACAGAGCTGACGTGGGCTCAGACCCGCAAACACTGAGATCAGAAACTGGTCTAAACCAAGATTTGGACGCTTAACCAATTGAACCACTCAGCCATCCCTCAATAATTTTGAAGGGCAGCTAGACTAATAAAAAACTGACCAGAGAGTAAGACTCTCTGGTTTCAAATTCTGATTCCTCCATTTTCTTGCCATGTGAATTTCTACAAAATATATAACCATTCTGTGGTTTAATTTCTTTGTTTTTAAAGGGGGATAAAAACTATATCTCCTTTAGAGAATTGTTTTGTGTATTGAGTTAGTTAATAGAAGCAAAGCTGTTAGAAAAATGCCTAGAATATTACAATATTTATTTCTTAAATAAAGCAATAAAAACCGTTGCTGGATACAAAAATTGTGGTACAAAAAACAAAGCCACTGTGATAGTAAGGAAAACACAATGTAAGTCAGGTTGTGTAATTTTACACACACAAATCAAAAATGGTGTTTTTAGATGAAAGTAAACAAAAATGCTTACGATTTCTAGTACTATATAATATTCTAAATAAATTCATAATTCAAAGGGCTACCATTATTAGTACTCATTGACATAATTCCAAAATATGATAATCTTTTACTCCTTTATTTCCATTCACTTTGAACAGTGCTAACCTTCTCATTATATAATTTATGATATGAAGTAAGACAAGTTGCCTCATTTCTAAGTTTGAATCAACATCCAACAATTTATCCTTTGCACTTCCAATGTCATAAAAAAATCTCTGAGTTCCTTTAATGAGAATTTTTGCCATGTCACTTCCTCTGGGATATCTACATCCTTTTCTTCATAACCACCTCTCATGTGTCCAATTATTTCTAATTTTATCATGTGATTGTTAAGTTATTGAAGCTGCCTTAGCCCCTCTGGCCAGCCTGATAGTCTTCAAGACTTAGCAAGCATTCTCAGTCAGTGTGATTGACTAAACCTTTCTTTGTATATTTATAGATCATGCATTCTTTAAAAAAAAAAAAAAAAGAACAGAGCCCTTCTGCACATCACCAGGCCGTCTCCATAAGCCCTTCACCCTCTTCACCTGGCCTGAAGGAACCAGACACCCTGGCAACCCTTTCTCAGAGCACTGAGAAAATGTGTATAGCTGGTACCTTTGAGTCTGCACCTAATCAAGAACGTTTTGGACCACTGTGCTCCCTTTACTGATGAACTGCCCTAAACTTCCTTAAAAACCCTTGGCCCAGGCAAAAACTGAAAAGTCTGTCTCTGTGGACAATAGTAAGAGTCTGACATCTGCCCAGCTGTACAGCCTCCTGAATAAACCTTATATCCCTTTCCAATCAAAATTCATCGCTTGAGTATTGGTTTTTCAAATGCTGGGAAGCTGATGGTGGGTTTCAGTAACTGTACCTCCATGTGTTAGAAGCTATTAATATGGTGATTTTATTACTGAGGAAACCAAAGTACACAGACATACGTATATGCATAGTGAGAGAGAGAGAGAGAGAGGAAGAGAGAGAACCCACTTCAAACTCTAGCAGTTGAACCCTAGAGTAGGATTCTACTTGGCTACACTTCAAATAAGGCAGGTGACTGAAATGTTAACACATGGGCCCTGCACTAGACCAATAAAGTTGGAATTTCTGGAGGTGGGGTATCAGGCATGGGTGTGTTCAAAAGCTTCTCAGTTGAGTTGAACAGGAAATCATGGCTGACAATTACTGCTTTTGAGGCTCCATACATAACGAATAGGCCTTAATAACATTAAAAACAAAAGATGAAAGCATCCTACAGTATTCCCTCCTTCTCAGTGGGGGATATGTTCCAAGACCCCAGTTCCAGTCTGAAACCGTAGATAGTACTGAACTAAACCTAATATATACAGTAACTTTTCCTATACATATGAACCTATGAAAAAGTTTCATTTATAAATTAGGCACAGTAAAAGATTAACAATAAATATTAATAATATGTACTGTAATATTAGACAATAGGTGAATGTGATCTCTCTCTCAAAAAATCTTATCTTCCTCTACCTGCTATTTTTCTTGTGATGCTGTGAGATAATAAAACACCCACAGATGAGAGGAAGGGAAGTGAATAACCTAGATATTGAATGTAGCACTAGGCTACTACCAACCTTCTTGGGATAAGTCAGAAAGAGAATCATCTCTTCAAGACAGAAAGTGAAACCGTGGATAAGAGGGAATTACTGTATTCACTACGTGGTATTCAAACGATTGAAAAGAAATAAGGTTAGAACTCTATCTGATACAATTCCCCCTCCAAAATTTCCGATAATGTAATAGCTCATGGTGAGAATTGTTATGGTATAGTTTAAGAGAAGATCTATGGTTAAGATAAGGTAGAGAGAAAAAGAAGACAAGGTAAAAAAAAAAATTAACCAAACCTCAACACTGAAAATTTTCCTGCAAAATAAAACCCCAATCATTGAGCACACATGATTTTTATTACTTGCTGTCATTAAATGTATTAATTTCTCAATCTATGTTTTTGAAGTCTCTGTCATGAAGATCGGCTCTAGGTAAAACAGCCCTATGACGTGAGTTCCTTGAAGATTAGTTTCAGCTAGCCTCAGTCATGCTGCATTATCTTATACCAAGCAGTATCTTAACACACCAGGAATATTGGGAATAGATTTTGTTTGTTTAAAACTTCTGCAATTTGGCAGTCAATTTTGAAGAAAACTATTTTTTCCTTCATTCGACGAAGCCTCAAGTGGTATCAATAAGCCTTTCTAATATTTTTGAGTAGAAATGCATTTTGTTCTCTACTATTCTTTGAACAGTTGTGAACTTTCAGCTTTTTAATTTTTTTATAATATCCATTCTCTACAAAACAGTGCCCTTGCCAAAGTCTTCAGTACAAATCAGTATGAATAATGGAGGAGACTATGCTCACTGCAGTTGCTATAGTAAATGAAGGGTTTGGACCTGGCTGAGTGCAATAATTTCTGAATAATTAATAAGATAGTTACACATATTTGAAAAGAATTGTATGTAGGTATGCTTTTATCAGATATCACAGAAAATAGGGAATGTGTTGTTCTGACATCTTTACGTTATGCTATGAACTATTACTAAAATTTACATTTAAGTAACAAGGTTGAAAGATAGCCTTAATTTTGTAGTTTTGTTCTTAATTCCAGATAATACTCTGAGGGAGAAACTGTTCCAGTGAGCTGTGCTCTATAACTAAAGCAAATCTTTGGTTTAAAAATATTATAGGGACATCTGCCTGGCTCAGTCAGTAAAACATGTGACTCTTGATCTCAGGGTCATGAGTTCAAGTCTCCTGTGGGGCATAGAGCTTACTTTAAAAAAACAAACAAGAATATTATGTTGAGATTTATCAAGTTTATCCCAAAGGCAGTATTTTATGTTGTTTCAATTACATTTTGATTATATACTGTCTAAAAGATACCACATTATCTACTTTAGGCAACGGTTTAAATATTTTTGTCTGTTTCAATACATCTACTAGCTAATAATTACATGTATAGTACATGCCAGTAGGTAGTCCAAGCTTTGCTTTTTAAGACTGCAAAAAAGATAAACTTATGAGGTAGCTGTGGGAAGTTCTTGCCCTACCAAAACCTGGTTCTCTCTTCTGACTCTGAGATTAAGAACCAAATCTTTAGGTCACATAGGAATGAGCAAGGCATATAAACTGTGCTTAAGGAACATGCAAAATAGCTCACAATGCCTCCTAGGTGATTTCTGGAAGTACTGACTCTTGGGAAGTATTCAGAAACCACATAATGCTAAGGAGCCTTCTAAACTGGGAGGTTTATCAATTTGAAGAAGAAATGAGTGCACAGGAGAGGCACCATATACATACAGTTAGTTGTCATAGGGTTATAGACTTACAGAAACAAGGCAATTCAACAGACCAATTCACCCCACCCACACCGTTTTGTTTCATAAATAAGGAAGCCAGAACAAAGAGAAGCCAAATGACTGGAAGGTATTATGCTAAGTGAAATAAGTCAGTCAGAGAAAGGCAGATATCGTATGTTTTCACTCATATGTAGAACATGAAAAACTTAACAGAAGATCATGGGGGAAGGGAAGGGAGAAAGATAGTTACAGAGAGGGAAGGAGGCAAACCATAAGAGACTCTTTTTTTTTTTTTAATTTTTAATGTTTTATTGATTTCTGAGAGAGACACAGCATGAGCAGGGGAGGGTCAGAGAAAGAGGGAGATACAGAATCTGAAACAGGCTCCAGGCTCTGAGCTGGCTGTCAGCACAGAGCCTGACGTGGGGCTCGAACCCATGAACCATGAGATCATGACCTGAGCTGAAGTCGGACGCTTAACCAACTGAGCCACCCACGTGCCCCAAGAGACTCTTAAATAGAGAGAACTGAGGATTGATGGGAGATGGGGGAGAGGGGAAAGTGGGTGATGGGCACTGAGGAGGGTACTCGTTGGGATGAGCACTGGGTATTGTATGTAAGCGATGAACATGGGAATCTACCTCAAAACCAAGAGTACACTATATGTTAGCCAATTTGACAATAAATTATATTAACATTAATTAATTAATTAAATTTTAAAAAACAGCCAAATTATTTGTCTAAGGACACATTGCTAAATGGCAGCAATAGGACACAAACTAGTCCCATGTATTCTTAAAACACCCTTGTCATTAAAATTTCCCAACTCATGTGGGTGGCTCAGTCAGTTAGGCATTGGACTTCAGTTCAGGTCATGATCTCATAATTCATGAGTTCAAGCCCCATATCAGTCTGTGCAGTGACAGTGTGGAGCCTGCTTGAGATTTTCTCTCATTCTCTCTGTCCCTCCCCTACTAATGCTCTCTCTATCTCGAAAGAAAGAAAGACAGACAGAAAGAAAAAAAATTTTCCCAACTCACAGTTACCCTGCAAGTGAGTTGTCTACAATGGCAGTCATGCTATCTTAGGATCAGCAACCAGGAACCAAACTCAGCTTTGAGACATTAAGCAATATTTTGCCCATCCCAGTCATTGCCAAAGGCTTTTGCTTTTTGTACATCAATTGTACTTCAATAAAGTTGTTTAAAAAAAAAAGGTTTCTACTTAGTAGAAAATTCTACACTATTCAAGTCTGATACATTATTATATCAGACCTACTAAGATCAACAAGGTAACATGTACTTATTTTATGGCAGATAATAACTGGGGAAACTTTTATATAAATGAGTAAAAACATAAATTCTATACTAGAATATTTTCTACTCCTACACTGTAATAACAATTAAATTTAATTAAAATTATGTTTGTTTTCAGAATATACTTCTTATAGCTCTACTGTCATTGCCAGTATTTTCCTTAATTCTCAGTAAATATTTGCAAGATTATTTTATTATCTTGTTTTACATGAGAAAAAATGAAAATGTGAAGATATCAACAAATTATCTGAAATTACCTAAATTTTAATAGCAGGGCATGGTTTTATCTCCAGGATTTCTGATTCCAAACTCGAGGGTACTTTTTTCCTCAAACAGAGGTAAAGATTTAAACATATCTGTCAAGGAAATATGAAAAAAATTATGAGTGATTTAATATGTCTCTATAATTCTAAGTTCTTTTGTACTAAATGTGGATGAAAGGGGTGGGGATTTATCACGTCAAAGAGCCTTTGTTTTTCAATGGTATAATGGACAGACACTTTACAAAACACATCTTTAAAGAACAAGTTTTGTTTTGTTTTGTTTTTGCTACTGTTGTTGATGTGATTATTTTTATGCTGAAAAATTATTGTTTAAAAACCATTGGAGAGCAACAAATACTTTTTTTCTATATTTTCTATCATAGCCTATTTTCTTTTTCCTCAAATATTTATTTAAATTCTAGGTAGTTAACATATAGTGTAAAATTGGTTTTAGGAATAGAATTTAGTGATTCATTTCTTATGTATAACACCTAGTACTCATCCCAGCAAGTGCCCTCCTTAGTATCCATAACCCACTTAGATCATCCCTCCACTCATCCTCTCTGCATCAACACCAGTTTGTTCTCTATCCATACTGTAGTTTATTTTCCACCTTACAGGTGTAATGAAACTTGAAGTTATACCTTGCCAGGAGCACAAGAATAAAGATTTTGAAAAGAGACCATTATGTTTATGATAGAAATGTAAGCAAATCATTTTAGTACTAGGATTAGAAATTTTAGGAATTGGGACAAATTGTAAATATTGTCAATAATTTATACTCAGATATTCCTACAACATTCTAGGATGATTATAGCAGTAATGTTTTCTGTTTAAGTGCTTTGATATTTCCCTATCTGGAGTAATAATACTTTTGTATTATACATATGATTAACTTAACAAAAGACATGATATCAATTTCATTTTTAGCTACATCCTTGCTAGAACATATTTGAGAATAATTGGTTGAGTTTAAATAAATCTGTATGTATTGTTAAAAATATCAAAATGGAGGGGCTCAATTAAGTGTTTGACTCTTGACTTCAGCTCAGGTCATGATCTCACAGTTTATGAGATTGAGCCCCGCATTAGGCTCTGTGCCAGCAGCCTGCTTGGGATTTTCTCTCGCCCTATCTCTCTCTCTCAAAATAAATAACATTTAAAAAATATATCAAACTGTATTCAAAATAGTACTCTATTCTTGTTCCTTGAAATAAATAAATAACCCATGGTTTCTTTTTTTAATTTTTATTTCAGAGAGAGAGAGAGGGAGAGCATACATGAACAGGGGAGAAGAGCAGAGTTGAGAGAGAAAGAATCTTAAGCAGGCTCCATGCTCAGTGCAGAGCCTGACCTGACATGGGGCTCAATCACACAACCCTGGGATCATGATCTGAGCCAAAATCAAGAGTTAGATGCTGAAATTAAGTCAGACGCTTAACCCATGGAGCCACGCCAAGTGTCCCTAATTCATGTTTTCTTATGCTCATATGTTTTATAGCATTACTGAATTTCTAAAATATATATAATTTACAGAGTGAGGGATTTGGTTTATGGGAACATGAGTTCCTCAATAATTATGCAAACTATGCTCTTACTGTTTTTTTTCCCCCATGATGTGAGCTCTTATGTAATTCAATGTAATTCTAAGTCTATAATGACAATGATATGGCTATCAGGTTTTTCTTTAAAGATACATTTTCAGAATATATCTATTATGTATTGGAAGATCCTTATGACACAAAACAATAGATACTAAAAGATACTTTAGTATTAGTCTTAATTAAAATCACTTCCAGTCTTCCTATAAATAGTATTGTTAATAAGCGAGTAAAACTGAATTGCTAGAAATATTAGCATTTCATTGTCTAGAATAAGTAATGAGATTTACCATTAAGTAGCTGCTTAAATATGTTATATCAAGGTGGTTAACATTCAAGGGATGCAAAGAGTTAGATAGACATTGAGGCAATTATCCCGTGAGGCAATCCTCCCATAGCCAGTCTGTGGTGTGACTGAGTTCAGCCTCTAAAACCATATGACCTTGTTTTACTACTTGTCAATTGTGACTATAGATGAGTCAATCAATCTTTCTCTGTCCCGTTTCTCCGTCTATAAAATTGAGCTAATAATCAAAATGCTCATCTCAGAGACTGTTGTATTAAACAAATTAATACAGGGTAACTGACCCTACAGAGAGTATATTCAACAAATGACTATAGTGGTTATTATTAATATAATACACAAAAATTTGAGGAAACCCTATTTTTTGACTATGTGATGGATGATTATTACTTGAATCATTGTTTCATACTGACTTCTGAGAGATTTTTCTCAGTGTTGTATCCTCATGGGGTGGGGAGACATTATAAAGACTGTTTAATATGTGAAATATGGAACATGATCTACAGAAAGACAGGTTTATTCATGTGCCTATTATAGGAGGGAATCTTCTATATAATTAGAGGTCTTCTATGTATTTCATGTCTGTAACCAAAACAATTATCTAAACTTGTAAAACACTCTGGTCATGTTTGGCAGGAACTTCCCCTGAAGGACAGAAAAAAAAAACTCACTGAATGTTAGAATACTTTTATTTTACTTCATTTTATTGTATTTATACATATTTTTTGCCTCACAAGTTGTTCTTAAGGGGAAATGAAGTCTACATTTAATTAAAAATGGCCTTTAAGGCATTTTTCAGAAATATTTATAAATGTGGGGCACTGTTCAGAAGAGAGTCCTTTGTGATAATTATATTCTCCATGAATGCTGATTGAACTAATTAAAAACTGCAAGTCTTATCAAGATTATTTATTGAAATCTATTTGGCAGCTTTCATTACTTTACATACCTCAATAGTTTATGCTTTTATACTTATTTAAAAATGGCAGCAGTAATTCAAGTAAAGAATAAAAGTTGAGAAATGTTTATCTGATAAAGCAGATAAAACCATATCTGATCCTTTGTACTTCAAAAAATGACTCAGTGGCTAAGTCCATAGAGTATAAAATAGCTTTTAAATCACCTAGTAATTTAATTTGTATTTTGCTTTTATTATCTGGAAATGTGCATTAGGTAACATCTATTCAGCTTCCTATTTCAGTTCATTCTCATCAGTTGATGCTAATAAATAAAAATTGTTATTAGTGGTGGTCAGGAGCTATCCATTAGGGGACTGCATATGGCAATTCTAAATATAATTGTATTCAAAACCAAGCACTACATCAATCTGCTATGAATAAATGCTTAGTATTCTCCTCCCAACAAGTACCTTCCATATTTCTCTTGTGTCACCGTTAGCTCAAGGCATAGAAATTCACCCAGGGAAATATGATCAGAGAACTAACAAAGTGAAAATATGGAGGGAAGCAGAGTGGAATGGGAATTTTAGCTCTGCTGCTTACTAGTTCTATGAACTTGAGCAAGAAAATCAGTATTTCTGAATCTCAGCACCTCATTTGCAAAATAGAGTAATAAAATACATCTTGCAAAATTGTGGGAATAATGCATATCAAATGCATGGAAGGGTTCCTCAGAGGGAAGAACTCAACTCATCACCAAAGTAGAATAGCTTTAACAAGTAAAAATTATGTAAAAGTGCAATGGACTTCTTCCTGTGTGTGACCACTTATTGGTATTATTGGAAAGAGATTCATGCTTTAACTAGAGGGCTGGTTCAGTTAGCTTCAGGGATCCTCAAGCCTGATATTAAGTTTCGGCCAGTGTGATTCATGCAATTGACTAAATTATTTATATTTGTGATAGAGATGTGGGTAAGTGTCATCTATTGTTGCTTTGAATATTTATTTCTCCAATTCTACTGAAAAAACTAACCAGGAAATTAGGAACTCTCCCTTTTCATTGATGAAATTGTGACAATTCTATTCTTATGGAAACATGCAAAAATATGAGTCTAGAAGATGTAATTGATAAATCAAGGCACAGATGGTGAATGGCTCAGGCAGTGAGACACAAGGTAAAATAGAAAATAGATTGGCTTGAATTCATTCTACAGTATTTGTTGTTTTCAAAAATCATTGCAGCTGCAAAAAAAAAAACAAAAAAACAAAAAACGAACTGGTTTCTTGAGTATTTTATTGACCTTCCCTGCAGTCACCAGTGTCACTCCATCTATTGATTAAACATAACTACATTTTTCCCTGAGTGTCTGTCAATTGAAAATAAAATCTGAATTATCAATTGCAGGCTCTCATGAAAATCAAATAAAAATGCCATAGAAGCAGGTTTGGTTACATCTAAAATTCTGTTCAAGCCGTTTTTTACGATGTTAAAGATTCACCTAGAACCTGACTAGAGGTTCTAGAGGTTTATCGAACAACAGACATATGTAAATTCCCGGGTAATGAAAAAGGAGCAAGAAACTCATTTTCAGGGAGAAAACAAACACTTAAGAATCAGTTTCTGAGTGTGAATGAAATAAACTGGTGGGAAATTGTGGAAACTACTATCACTAACATATAACACAGTGAGAGGAAAGAGATATCTGGACAAGTTATCTCCTGGCCACGAAATTTCTGAAGAGATCTTATTAAAATTGGTAAAATTTAAGATTAAAAAATAGTCTATTGATAAATGTAATTGTATTGAATTTAGTGGGAGAAGGTTTTGAAAAATCACTGGAATGGAATGACCTAGGCAAGATGGCAGAAAAGGTGATTTCTGACTTGAGTTTTCCTCACAGAAATCCCAGAATAGCCACAGACAATATTCTTCTGTGAAATTCTCAGGGTCTGGGGGTGAGGCTGAAGTACTTCTTTGGGCCACAAAACCCAAGGCATACTACATTAGAAGACCAAAAAAAGAGGTTTCACTTTGACTGCCTTGCCCACCCTGAGGCCTGCATAGCACCTCACTGAGAAGCTACCCCTGGGCTTACCTTTCCCCAGGGGAAAATAGAGAGCTTGAGGTGAACATCTAGCTTCCTCAACATGATAGGATGCTTCCCGGGATTTCCACTAAGGTCTCTCCTTAAAAAGACCAGTTGTGGAATAACCAGGATTAAACTCCAGAGATCAGTTAGAGATGAAGAAAGGGGAGGGGCTTAAAGCAAGGAGTGTGTGGATCTCAGTGGACTGTGTGCTTGTGGTGGTACACAAACAGCAATCCTGGCCCACTGACTGCCTATTTGCAGAGCCAACTGGATGCTCTCGTCAAAGCACTAAGCACTAAGGAGCTTGAGTGACAGTTTTTCCTGGTTTGGGTCCCCAGTAAGTGGGCCATACAGGCTGTGAGCAAAATCTACAGTTCCACCCCATTAGGAAAGCAATCAGAAGCACTGCTCATCCGCTGAACATGAGGTCAAGCCCCACCACTAGGAAGACTGTCCTGAGACCCTGGGCAGCTGAAGGGCTCATCTTCCAAACCCTCTAGGACAGAGTCTAGTGAGCAATCTCACGCAACTGTAGAATACAACCTTTGATCCCACTTGACCAGGATCCCATACAGTGATCCTTGAAGTCTCAGAACCCAGCCTATGGTACTACCTAGCTGTGGAGACTGGCTTATAACCCTGCCTCATAACAGAGAACAGCATGTGACCCTTCCCCATTGTAGGCTCTAGCCTACAGCTCCACCCAGCTCAGGAATATACCCTGAATCCACTTGGTCATGAAGCACAGCCCATGTACCTATACAAATTTAATGTTTATTTATTTTTGAGAGAGAGATAGACAGAGCATGAGCAAGGGAGGGGCATAGAGAGAGGGAGACACAGAATCTGAAGCAGGCTCTAGGCTCTGAGCTGTCAGCACAGAGCCTGACACAGGGCTCAAACTCACAACCATGAGATCATGACCTGAGGCAAAGTCAGAAGCTCAATCGACTGAGCCACCTAGGTCCTCCTCAAATTTAAAACCCTGTCTGTGGTCCTGCCTAAGGAAGAATCAAACCAGTGGCACCATCCAGCTGGGAACCATGGCCTAAGGTCCCACCCAACCAGGGATGATTGCCTGTCCCAGGCTTTAGCCCCATCCAGTTGTGGAACCTAGCCATCAGCACTGCTCTATTAGACCTTACCAGCCTATAAGTCCAGCTAACTCCAGATTTCAGAGCCCAGGAAACCAACCTACCAGGGAGCCGAGCCAGAGCCTCCGATTTTCAGAACAGAAAAGGCATTTGACAAATTTCAACATCCATTCCTGATGAAATCTCTTAACAAATTAGATGAAAAGGGAATGGACCTCAACATACTAAGGGCCATATGTAGCAAGAACACAGCTATGATCATACTCAATGGTAAAAGTTTGAAAGCTTTTCCTCTGTGATTAGGAACAAGACAACAGTGCTCATTTCACGACTCCTATTCAATTTAATACTAGATATCCTACCCAGAGCACTTAGGCAGGAAAAATAAATAAACATCAGCCATATTGGAAAGGAAGAAATAAAATAGCCTATATTTGCAGATGCCATGATCTTGTGTCTAGAAAACCCTAAAGACCACATTAAAAAAAAAAAAAAAAGAGGGGTGCCTGGGTGGCTCAGTCAGTTAAGTGTTTGACTCTTCATTTCAGCTCAGGTCGTGGTCTCATCTGCACTGACAGTGTGGAACCTGCTCAGGATTCTGTCTCCTTCTTTCTCCACCCCTCTCTCACTGGTTTTCTGTATCTTTCTCAAAATAAATATAAACAAACATAAGCAAACAAATTGTTAGAAATAACAAGCAAATTCTATAAAGTTGCAGGATAGAAAATCAACATACAAAAACTGGTTGAGTTGCTGTATCAATGAACTATTTGAAGAAAATAAAGAAAATAATATCATTTACAAAAGAAATGAGAACAAAATATTTAAGAATGAATTTAACCAAGTAGATAAAAATACACATAAATGGTAAGATATTTTATGTTCACGTATAAAAATTAGTATTGTTAAAATGTGCATTCTACCCAAAATGATCTATAGATTCAACACAACCCCTATGAAAATTCATGGTATTTTTCACAGAAATAGAAAAAAAAACAATTCAAAAATTTGCATGGAGTCACAAAGGCCCTGAACAGCCAAAGTAGTTTTGAGACAAAGGGACAAGTTGGAGGCATTATCCTGAACATCCTGGAACATCCTGAGTTCAAACTACAGTTGACCCTTGAACAAATCAGCTTTGAACTGCATAAGTCCATTTATATGCTGATATATTTGATAAATATAGTACAGTACTGTAAATGTCTTTTCTCATCATGATTTTCTTACCATTTTGTTTTCTCTAAATGATTTTACTGTAAGAATACAGTATATAATCACATAACATACACAATATGTATTAATTGACTATGTTATCAGTAAGGCTTCTGGTCTACAGCAGGTGAATCGGAGTTAAGTTTTAAGGGAGCCAAAATTTCTACATGAATTGGGGTGCCTGGGTGGCTCAGTTGTTAAGCGTCCAAATTGGCTCAGGCTATGAACTCACGGTTTGTGGGTTTGAGCCCTGCATCAGGCTCTGTGCTGGCAGCCTGGAGCCTGGAGTCTGCTTCAGATTCTCTGTCTCCCTCTCTCTCTGCTCCTCCCCCACTCATGTTCTGTTTCTCTCTGTCTCAATAATAAATAAACATAAAAAATTAAAACAAAAATTTCTACATGAATTTTCAGTTAAAAGGGGGTGGTCAGCACCTCTAGCCCCTGCAATATTCAAAGGTCACCTCTATATTACAAAGCTCTTATAATCGAACCAGCACAATATTGACACAGAAACAGACATGTAGGTCAGTGGCACAGAATCAAAGCCCAGAAATAAACCCATGCATGTATAGTCAACTAATATTTGACATAGAAGCCAAGAATACTCAATGTGGAAAAAATTATTTCTTTAGCAAGTTGAGAGCTTTTCCAAGTTAGGGAAACTGGTTAATCAAATGCAAAAGAATAAAATGGGAGCTCTATCTTATACCCCTCACTAAACTTTACTTGAAATGAATAAAATAATTAAATATAAAATCTGTAACTATAAACCTCCTAGAAGAAAACATAGGAAAGAGTCCTTGATATTTTTCCTGACAATAATTTTTTGGATATAATCCCCAAAGCACAAGAAAACAAATAAACAAAAATAATAAACAAAAACTCAAAAAAGAAGTGGGACTACATCTAACTAAAAAGTTATTTTGCAGAAAAGAAACAATCTTCAAAAATGAAAAAATGAAAAGGCAATCTATAGAATGGGAGAAAGTATTTGTAAATTTTATTTCTGATAAGGGCCAAATATCCAAATTACACAATGAATTCATACTACTCCATAGCAAATAGTATAATAACAATCCAATCCAAAGGAACTAAATAAACATTTTTCCAAAGAAGACAATACAAATGGCTAGCAGGTACATGAAAAAGTGCTCAATGTCACTCATCATTAGGAAAATGTAAATCAGAACCACAATTAGATATTTCTTCATAGTTCTTAGAATGGCTATTATCAAAAAGACCAGAGGTAAGTGCTGGCGAGGGTGTGGAGAAAAAGAAATCCTTATAAACTGTTGGTGGGAATGTAAGCTGATCCATCCATTATAGAAAACAATATATAATGAAATATTACTGAGTCCTAAGAAAGGAATTCCTACTATTTATGATAAAATGGATGAACATGAAGGACAGTAGTCTAAATTTTTTTAATGTTTTATTTATTTCCGAGAGAGAAACAGCATGAGCAAGGGAGGGTCAGAGAGAGGGGGAGACACAGAATTTGAAATAGCCTCCAGCCTCTGAGCTGGCTCTCAGCACAGAGCCCAACACGGGGCTCGAACCCACGAACTATGAGATCATGACCTGAGCTGAAGTCAGATGCTTAACCAACTGAGCCACCCAGGCACCTCAGTGAAGGACAGTAGTCTAAGTGAAATAAGTCAGACAGAGAAAGACAAATGCTTTATGATCTCACATACATATAGAATCTAATAAAGCTGAATGCATAGAAACAAACAAACAAAAAATAGATTGGTGGTTGCCAGTGGCTCGTATGTGTGTGGTGGAGAGAATGGGAAATTGTTGGTTAAAGGGTACAGACTTTCATTTGTAAGACTATGTTCTGGGCATCTAATGTTCAGCATAGTGATTATAGGTAGGATATTAAGCTGTGTACCTGAAAGTTGCTCAGAGATTGGATCTTAAATATTTCCACTACAGCAAAAATGAAAACAAAACCACAACAAAACAAATAAATAAAGTTGTGAAGTATTAAACCTTATTATAGTTTTTATTTTTTTACAATTATGCTTATATCAATAATCATGTTGTACATCTTAAGTTAATACAGTGTTATATATTCTAATAAATCTGGAAAAAATTACTTGAAGTATTTTGTTTTCACACTAACTCAAGGTATACCTCCATCCCTATACACCACCCCTAAATTGTAGCATTTTGCCATTAGTTATAGGCCAAGAGGCTGAAATTTATTGCTTAAATGAAGGGTGGGTGAATGCCACCTAAAACAAATAATTATCTGACTTTGGTTATCAAATTAGAGATTTCTCTTAAGTCCATAGTAAAACATTTGTGTTTGTTAAAGACTTATTTACTTTAGAGAAAGAGAGAGCACCAGCGGGGGGTGGGGAGGGGGGCAGAGAGGGAGAGAGAGTGAGCCTGAAGCAGGTTCTGTGCTCAACACAGATTCTGATGTGGAGCTCAATCTCAAAACCCCAGGATCGTGACCTGGGCCAAAATCAAGAACCAGAGCCTGAACAGACCTAGCCACCTAGGTAGCCTCCTCAAATTTGTGTTTTTTTTTTTTTGTTGAATAGGAAATAAAATGAAGTTATGTGCTCTAGCATGCCAGAGCTTAAAAGTTTTATTTTAAAAGGAAACAAAAAATGTTTAAACTCATGAAGAGGTAATCTAGAACAGAACTTAGTTATTTGATAGAATTAACAACTCTCTTTAAAAAAAATTGTAAGCAATTTCTGAAACGCTCAATGAGATTACGTGCCCCTCTAGAGAGTTGGATTTTCCCAGAAAGCTAAATTTTAATCTTATAAGGAGCTTAATAACCTTTAGCTAGACATTGCTTTATTTTTAAATAATACTTCATCAAAAATATTATCTATTAACATTTTTTCCTATGGAATATGCTCAATTGAAGGAACTGGAAGAAATGATTTTTTTAATTTGAGTATAGCTGACACACAGAGTTACATAAACACGATTCAATATCTCTATATATTATGTTCACCACAAGTGTAGCTACAATTTGTCACCATATAATACTATTATGATATCATTGACAATATTCCCTGTTTTGTCTTTTATTTCTGACACTTATTCATTCCATAACTAGAAGCTTCTATCTGCCACTCCCTTTCCCCATTTTGTCCATACCCCCAACCCTTTACCTTCTGGCAACCATCATTTTGTTGTCTGAACTAAATCTATTAGATGTCTTGTCTCTTGCAGAAAGCTCAAAATAAAGCATTTGGCCCATGCACCCAGTCAACTGAGTGGTAGCAGGATGAAGAGTGAATCAAAGTAACCTTCCTTAAACTCTTCTATGAAAAACATTAACATATAACATTCAAGTAGGAGGTGGAGGGATGCAGAAGAGGTAAGATACAGGTTAAGGCATTGATTGGTTCTTAATAGGGAACTTGTCAAGGCAAAGGAGTAGTAAGATGCAAGGAACTTGAGACAAGTGGAGGGGGAAGCAGAAAGCAGGGGGGTCTGAATCCTTGTTTTCAGTTTGGCACACTGAGGAGAATCCCCTGTGGGATGCACTATGCTAACACCAGAGAAGCGACATGGTCAATAAGCTATTGTGCAAATCTGCGAAGATGACCCGGAAGAAAACAGATAAGAGGATATTCCCTTACCCCAGCAAGGAAGTCAGCCATCATCACTTTTGGCAAAGTCAAAGGCAGGTAGGGAAGTGGGAAAGGTTTCTAAAGATGAGAGAGAAGGCTCCAGGTATGCTCATAGTTTTGAATGCCTATCTACTTCCCACACACATTGTGTGAGATGAGATTGTATGTATATGCTCAAATGAGTAATAAGCCACATCATATCAAAACTTGACAGTTCTAACACAGCAGATTGAGTGACAAATTTCACACACCCCACAGCTTCTATTAGAACCATACAGAATAGACATAGGTTAAATTTTGAACATATGCGGATGACCATCTGCACAGTGAACAAAAATCCATTCCATTATTTTTACAATGCATACATTTCTAAAGATCAAGAGCAGGCATGGGGCAAAGTAAAGAGATTTGACAAATTCATTCCTTAACACATCACACAGCTGAAGACTGAATCCCCGTGAGCCAGGGGGGTCTTTTTACATCAAGAAGAATTTACTACTTTCTAATAGCCAGCAACCCCAAGAACTGCCTGCCCCACTTTCTTCTTTGGTATGAGTAGGAAATGCATTTCTGTGATATTATGCACTGAGGTAATGGAATATTGAAGAGTAAATGTTTTATATTGTGAGATATTTCAGTCCAATAAAGTTGAATTAATAATGATGTGGTTATTACATTTTTATTCGAACATTTATGTTTATATGGCTGGCCCTTGCTTTGGCTATTTGGGTTTTTTTGTGGTTTCATATACATTTTAGGATTATTTGTTTGAGCTCTGTGAAAAAATGTTGCTGGTATTTTGATAGGGATGACATTATATTTATAAATTGTTTCAGGTGGTACGGACATTTTAACAATACTGGGCATTCTAATCCATGAGTGTGGAATCTCTTTTCACTTGTTTGTGTCTTCCTCAATTTCTTTCATCAATGTTTTATAGTTTTCAGAGTAGAGGTATTTCACTTCCTTGGTTAAGTTTGTTCCTAGCTGTTTCCTTTTTTTTTCTGGGGCAATTGTAAATGGGATTTTTCCTTCAATTTCTCTTTCAGCTACTTCATTATTAGTATATAAAAGTGCAACAGATTTCTATATATTGATTTTATATCCTGTGACTTTATTGAATTCACTTATCATGACTAGCATTTCTTTGATACAATCTTTCGGGTATCATAGTATCGTGTCGTGTCATCTGAAAATAGTGCAAGTTTTCACTACCCATACCAATTTGGACACTCACTTATCTTGATGAGCACTGAAAAATGTATAGAATTGTTGAATCATTATAATGTACACTTGAAATTAACACTCTGTTAATTATGCTTGTATGAAAAATTTAAAAATCTGTTTTGCCTTATATTGTACTAAGTGGAGGACAAAAAATAGCATTCGATCTGCCATGCTGATCGTCAGCATCTTAAGAATTTCCATTCCATACATATTAATCCCAATTAAAATTTCAAAAATGTATGTTTCAGTTTACCTAATATCTAAGTTACTATTTTCTTGATACAATTTATCTATTTAGAGGCTTCCACTGATGGTTGCAACAAAAGAGCTTTATTTATTTTTCTTGTCAGTCATTGTAAAAATTTGATGACAGTTTTTTAAAATAAACCTTTCTTGGAGATTCTGTTGTTTTCAAAATTTTATTTAAATTCAAGTTACTTAACATATAGTGTAATATTGATGTTAGGAGTAGAATTTAGTGAGTCATCTCTTACATATAACACCTAGTGCTCATCACAAGTGTCCTCCTTAATACCCATCACCCATTGAGTCTACCCCCACCAACGTCTCCTCCATCTACTGACAGTTTGCTCTTTAGAGTTAAAAGT